>NC_060209.1:78072500-78162500 GCF_021130785.1 Homalodisca vitripennis
ACGTAAACGTGCAATTGTTTCGAAATTAGGTGTAAATCCTATAATAATATCATATCGGAATTGGTTCGGATACCATTTCCTGCCTACTGAGCCTTAGTTGAAACACAGCTATTGCTTAAAATTTACCTGAATTTCTTCGTAAATCCTTCGTAGACGGTTCATGTTGCGGTGCGGGTGAGGAGCGTGCCCAGTCATTTTTGATATTTCATCACATCTTAAAAAATATTCTCTAATTTAGAAATTATATACTCTAACTATACCATATGAGGGCCCTTCAGAATATAACAATCTGACTGTAATTATTTTCCCGGATTACTGGCTTTTCCGGAATGTGGCATTTTGACCATTTGAACCCAAAACCAACAGGGTTCTTCCCTGGACCAAGAGGATTACTGGATTGGTAATGTACAGTATATTATGTTTATACACTAATTTCGTTTTCTTCGTATTTCTCCTTGCGAATGCTGTTGATCATCATTCCAACGCAAAAATATTAGAATTGCACTTGTTACTTTACTATCCCTTGACTTTTTGACCCCAAAAATTCAATACACCCTTTCTTTGGACCTACATGCCAAGTTTCGAGTTTCTAATACTTTTGTATCAAAATTGCATATAAGGATACACAAACGACGACACAGTTTAATAAGGACCGTTGTTACAGTAAATATCCACAGTAGTAACGTAAGAAACACTGTAAGTAAATGTTTATCGTGTAACAAGTAGTTTTTTTATGAATTGCGTGATCTCATTTTAACCGAAGAGACGATAGAGCTGCAACCCACAAAGTTCACGTTAAAAACCGAAACACTCGTTTGTTGAGTCAGCTGAGAAGTTTGTTTACCACTTGCGTTGGAGTGCAAGTCTCGCGCGGGCAGAACTAATATACAAGATGTGGAGTACCCAGAGTGCAGCGCGGGCGGTAGTGCAACATAGCTGCAACCTACGAAGTTCATGTTAAAAACCGAAACATTCGTTTGTTGAATCAGCTGAGAAGTTTGTTTACCACTTGCGCTGGAGTGCAAGTCTCGCGCGGGCAGAACTAATATACAAGATGTGGAGTACCCAGAGTGCAGCGCGGGCGGTAGTGCAACATAGCTGCAACCTACGAAGTTCATGTTAAAAACCGAAACATTCGTTTGTTGAATCAGCTGAGAAGTTTGTTTACCACTTGCGCTGGAGTGCAAGTCTCGCGCGGGCAGAACTAATATACAAGATGTGGAGTACCCAGAGTGCAGCGCGGGCGGTAGTGCAACATAGCTGCAACCTACGAAGTTCATGTTAAAAACCGAAACATTCGTTTGTTGAATCAGCTGAGAAGTTTGTTTACCACTTGCGTTGGAGTGCAAGTCTCGCGCGGGCAGAACTAATATACAAGATGTGGAGTACCCAGAGTGCAGCGCGGGCGGTAGTGCAACATAGCTGCAACCTACGAAGTTCATGTTAAAAACCTAAACATTCGTTTGTTGAATCAGCTGAGAAGTTTGTTTACCACTTGCGCGGGAGTGCAAGTCTCGCGCGGGCAGAACTAATATACAAGATGTGGAGTACCCAGAGTGCAGCGCGGGCGGTAGTGCAACATAGCTGCAACCTACGAAGTTCATGTTAAAAACCGAAACATTCGTTTGTTGAATCAGCTGAGAAGTTTGTTTACCACTTGCGCTGGAGTGCAAGTCTCGCGCGGGCAGAACTAATATACAAGATGTGGAGTACCCAGAGTGCAGCGCGGGCGGTAGTGCAACATAGCTGCAACCTACGAAGTTCATGTTAAAAACCGAAACATTCGTTTGTTGAATCAGCTGAGAAGTTTGTTTACCACTTGCGCTGGAGTGCAAGTCTCGCGCGGGCAGAACTAATATACAAGATGTGGAGTACCCAGAGTGCAGCGCGGGCGGTAGTGCGACGTGCGGGAACTAGTGCCAGCTGAACTAGACGTTATTGCCCAAATATACAAACAAGATGACTCATCGTCTGGACGGTTCGAACAATGGGAAATGCGACTAATGCCATTAATCTAACAGACTACAGTTATATGCAACTGTTTATAAGCTCCGTGATTACTCTGAGAAGTCATTGATTTATATCGAACGTCCGTGTTCCTCAATCTGCTACACCCCGTAAAAAGGTTATTTTTATTGCATTTTCAATAGTACAAGAGATTGCAATGTAAGATACAGTAACGTACCGTTAACTCTTACAATACCGCATCTACTTGAATGCGTGGGCTGTTTAGCTTGAACTTAGCTAAGTCATCGTGTATTGTCCTCTAATTGGTCACTCACTTAAGTTGCAGATTCATCCTTTGTATTGGATTTCAAACATATAACAATATGGGGTCATAAATGTTTGTATCACTATTAACTATAAATATAAACTGTTCTAATATAATAAAAGTAAGTAATTGAGCACAGGATTTGGTGATTTCTGTTAAATCAAACTAATCGATTATGACTCCTATTCATTTATACGTTTTATATGATATGAACAGGATGTTCAAAAAAGTGTCACAAACTTTGTAACTTTCAAACAAAAAATGGCCCATAGACATAGATCAAGAAATGTTTCGTTTAGCCGCCATTTTGTATGTTTATAAAAACTAATATTTCTAGACCTTGTATAGCTACAGATAGCAAACTTGTGATGGGATTTGCTTTAATATTAACAAAATGAAGGCTGTTGAAAATTGTTAAAGTCAAATAACAAAAAGTTATTGTTAACAAAATGTACAAGATACTGACTATTTTACAATTTCTATTACAATTCCAACTGTACTATCTCCAACCACTTTAAATGTACTATACTGCACAAGCTGGGAGCAACAAACATTTTGTCAGTTGAAAGGCATCAGCTTCCGACATCAGCTTTTGACAGTTTGTCACACCCGAGTCTTGAATCTACCTTTGTCACTCCTTTAATATACCTTTAAATAGATCGTGTTCACTTATGCTTTGACGTATGTTGTTGAAAAATTACCTTTGGAATTGTAAAATAGGTGTTATCTTTTAAATTTTTTATAAAAATATTGGTGTTTTTATTATGAAACTTTTCAACTTCATAATATTAAAGGAAATCTATCAGTATTTTCTTATTTATTCCAAACCTGGATATGTAGCTTTTGTAGTTCTAGAGATATTAATTTTTTTAATACAAAATGGCGGCTTGGCTAACAGGCGTATAGGCTAATTAAAACATTTCTCGACATATATCCTAAGACATTTTTGTTTGAAATAATGAGAAATATCACCCACAGAAGTGTGTGACAATTTATTCTGATCACCCTTTAGGTTTATATATATATAACCTAATTACATTAAAAGGCTCACATTTATTCGAATTTTAGTCTTTTAAAACATTGTGAATCCTTACGTATATTCAATTATAATACAAATATATTCTTAACCTTTTAATTTAACTTGATAACAGAGCTGTAGCACCTGAATATTTGTCACTTGTTGTACACTAAATATAAAAGTGTAATATACCTGTTGTACTCAACTGGAAAGTTTGATTGGGCGTTTTGCAAAAAACATTTCTAAGACACCCGTACGACAAATAGTATATTTCACTACTCGTAGGAAACATTGGGTTTGCCTAGAGCAATAAGTGTTTGAACTGCGAGTCGTTAGAAAAAAATAGACGTTTCCACCACGAACTCTGAACATTGTTTCAAGATACTAAATTATAAATAAAGTACTCTTATTATTGTTCGTACAACATTCCATACCTAGGAATCACAAACACAACAAATAAGAAATTGATTTAACCTCAACAATGCAAGAACAGCAACGCAATAGTTTTTAGAATAAAAATTTACTTCTTTAAAGCAGCTGTTGCATTTGATAACACAATAAAACTACGGGAAGTAACAGCTAATCCTCTGGTAGTATTGTGAAAAATAACAAACCTTGATTAAACATATCCAGTAATCGTGGCCAAAGAATTTCACACCTCAGCAATCAGTATTACTTCAACGATTTGCAAGAGTATGACAAATCATGCGTGCGATAAGGGAACCAGTTTAATTAATCTAATCGATAAGCTGTAATCAAACAGCTGATATTTTGGTTCCTATCCACGGTGACTTTGAAAACGAGATAATACACCACTATGTCGGAACATGCTCTGAAGATTAGATAGTTATTTTAATTTCTGTTGTGTCTTGTGTTTTCCTGAAAATTAATAATATAAAGTAGACAATGGTACGTACACAGAAAAATAGTCTAATTTCAGCTTAACCTGATTTTAACTACATTTAAAAAATTGGCTAAATAAGCAAAATAGAAAATTTGTGCATGTTAAAAGAATGGATAACATTGAAATTTTTAATTTGTTCTTGTTGGAGTAATTACATTAATTTGAAAATTTGTTATCGATGAAAGCTAGGAATATATATAGTTTTTCTTGTTACAGTGTTACAATGATCTATCATTTGTATTAGAACTTTATGTTAGTTCAGTATAGTTATTAACTTGTTATGCTTTGTCATTTGACTTTAAAATCTATTTTGTAATCAATTTAGTGTGAAAGGATGCTTCACAAATTGTTACATTAAAATGAAGCAATATAATGAAATTTTATCAGGCAATCAGCTAGTAATATACACCAGTAACTAGACATTGTGGGTACCTTTTTTATATCGTCGCGTGACGATATTTATTACATATCTCCACACTGTTACGTAATTTGTAACTCTAAATCTATAAATTACAGTAAACCAAACTATTAAAATACAGTTTTTTAGCCATTTTTGTTACCTGTCATAAGAATTATATTAAGTAATACATATTATATATATATATATATATATATATATATATATATATATATAAATGTTAAAATATTTTTGAAATTGTAACACAAATTTCTGCCATTTGATATCGTGTTTGTGTTAAATGTATACTACTTCTTCATGTAGCTCTTAAACATATTTAAAGTTGAACTGTTCTGAAATAAATAAAAGAAACATACATACATTAATGTTATTAAACTGTCCCAAGAAAGACTCTTGAATAATTACACCCGCGTATACCAGGTTTACACAAACTTATCATGTTAAATGATTCGTCATCAGTTTGTTTAAGTTTAGTGTAGACCTCAAAAGTTGATTCAGAAAATCTTCCGTTTTGAGCTAAACAGGTTAATGTATGGTTTGGTTTTCTAGTACGCAAGATCGTCTGGATGAATGAATACTCATAACATTTTACATTTTTCGTTAGTTATTGTTTAAAGCTTATTTCTTATTGGTTTAATGAAACCCAGGGAATAACTCGATTAAATATTTTACTGTATATTTTTTTTTAATTGAGGATTTAATATGTTACTTACAGGTACTTAATCAATGGGTTAATCATTTAAATTAGTCTTTCATTGTCACTGCAATATTTACTGAAAATTTAAGCAGCAATGGTAAATAATACGTCTACGACTGAATGTCGTGACCACCAGGAATGAATCAGGTCATCTTTATCGAATCGCAATAACTATTTTTAACGTATGGTATACCGTTTTGATCGTTTTTGAAATTGTTTGGGAATTAGTTGTAATATGTCTTTACGATTTTTACAGGTTGCATTTACAAAATTTTCATGAAGCAAAACTTAACCTCTGGGAGTTTTAAACTTTTCAATATATCCATACTAAATATAGTGTGTATTTAGCACTTAAACTATATAAATAAAACAAATTAAGAACAATTGTGGCCCAATATTAAATGAAAGATTTGTTTCAATTCATAAGTAGTATTTTCCATTTTCATATTTCAGATACCCAGGACTTCCATATGGGAACAATGTTAAAAATAATTTGTGTTAATACTCAACTATTTAAATTTCCTTTAGTGTATTCTTTTTTTCTGAGACAATCTTTTGCAACTTGCAACAGCTGAAGGAATGAGTGGCCCGTGAGTCTCTGATAGTAGTGGGTGAAGCTGGACGTCAACAATGGCCAATCTACACTACAGAGTTATCTGGCACGAACTACGGGACACGCCTGCATTATCATAGAATAATTGATAACTATATTCAAAAGTAGGTTACAAAATCACGGGGTGCGTGACATTGTCCCAGGCCCGTGCCCATGCCATACCGGTGAATAGTCTGGACAGTGTGAGGCAATCTGGACTGAAGCAAAAACTTATTTAGAAATATGAAACTAGTACATATTGAATCTTGTGGTATCAGCTAATCAAATAGCTAGGATTGTAATGTACAGGGTTAACAGATGTTTAATTACAGAGTATTTGAGCAAAATGCAATTGTCTGACACAAGACCAAGTCTAATATCTTAACTTTTTTGGGTGTCAGAATGGTCTGTATTCAGCGTCCAACCTTCTTCTAACTACCACGGAAGATGTATGATTATTTTGGTCATCGGATGTTTCTAGCTAAAAAGGACCCCCATTTTAAATATTCTTGGTATACTTGACCCCCGTATTCTTCAAATCTGAACCAGTGGCAGTTTTCAGTATTAGAACGTTAATGTGGGTTATGGAAACGAATATATCCAGATGTAAGCGATCGAATGGTTCCGCTTTTTATTTTTACACATAAATAAACGTGAGGTATTTTTAGTTTCCTTGAAATTAATTGTTCTTATAATTGAAAAGTCACATAAAACGTTCTGTTATAGACTACGTTTTTATTAATAAAAAAGTTACGTTTACAATGCTTCCTTTATAAAAGTTAAACTCAATCGGCATTACCAACAGTTAGTTAAAACGGATTGGGTTAATTGTCACCATTAAGTATTGCAGTAGTTGGAGAGAGTTCACTTAGACTTACCTTGGTACCAGAAATAGATCAATTGTTGGGTTTACTGATACGCGGGTTAATTGGCATCACTGTTATAGTAGTTGAAAACACGACGCGTGTAGACGTAGACGTACCTCGTGGTGAGAAATAGATCAGTTGTTGAGGCCACTTATACGCGGGTTATTGGCAACACTGAGTGTTACAGTTGTAGGGAACACGAAGCGTGTACAATTAGATTTACCTTGGTACCAGAAATAGATCAGTTGTTGAAGTCACTTATACGCGAGTTAATTTCCATCACTGTTACAGTTGTTGAAGTCACTCATACGCGGGTTAGTTACCACACTGAGTGTTATCTTAGATGGAGACACGAAGAGTGGTACCACTGAGTGTTAAAGTAGTTGTGAACTCGAAGCGTGTAGAAGTAGACGTTCCTTGGTGTCAAAAATAGATCAGTTGTTGAGGTCACTTATACGCAGGTTAATTGGCACCACTGAGTGCTACGTTATTTGTGAGCACGTGTAGCTCAACACTGATTCCAAAACTTGATGTTTAGTGAAAAAAAAAGAATTAATCACGACTTTTTCCAGGACTTACGGACATTTGTGTTAACAATAGATTCGTGTTTGTGATTTATTAGTTTTACGATGAATTATTTCGGTTTTTCATTGGTTTTCTTAGGGTACAAAACTATTTATTGTGGGGGTTTACTGGGTTAACTCTTGATCGACTAGTTTTCCAAATCATTTACTGTAAATAGTAATTAATTTTAAAACTCACATAGCGAAATTAGGCAAATACCATTTTCTAGGGTATACTCCTGCTCACTCCGTAAGTATACTCGTGGTGGGTGGAGTCGCAGTATTCAGGTTTACATTGAAAACTTGTCACATAGTTCAAGGCAGATTGATATTTATTTAAGATTCTTTAATGTGATTTTTAGGTAGACATCTAAATCTCAAGTACATATACAATAAAAATAAATTTAGAATTAATTACAAATATATTCTAAAATGGAAAGTTTGTTTCTTTTACTGGACGTTTTCATACAACATGTAGCTATATATTTACTGAATTAAGAGTATTGTAATTTTATTGTTATCATACAGTACCTTAAATCTGATAATTATCCTACCATATGTGAAAAGAGTTAGTCATTTATTCTATTAATTTAAATAAAACTAGGTTAAAACTTACAAAATAAATTAATCATCTACATCAAAATTGTACTGTCTCATTGTTAATGTGATGTTTATTAACAATATCTTCTATGTTTTAAAGTTTACGTGTAATGAATTATATTTATTAACGTGAGACAGTCGCATTGGGAGAAATAATTTTGTTTAGCTTCAGATCCACAGAAACAAATAAAACTATTTTTTTACCATTCACAAGGAATTAATTATTAGGATTTGAAGTGGATAATTAGAGCAATTTTGTACTCAGGCTCAAGAAAATGGTTAAATACGTGATATTTTTGAATATTTATATACATTATGACTTCATAAAATTACATATTTTTTAATAATTTAAGATTCAATTAAAAATAATGTTTTGAACGAAATGAAAATTGATGAAATCCCTAATTCTTAATGACATTTTACTTAAGAAAATTTTATTTTTATAGACAAATAAGATGTCTGTAAATTATAGTTATAGTTATATATAAGAAATTCATAACCTAATCTTCACCCTTTATTCGTGGGCTTCTTTGTTAAATAACCTCCAAATACACTTTACATCCTAGGAAAGGAATTAAAATAAATACAAAAAATCTGAAAGAGTAGAATATAGAGTACACTTTTTAAACTCTAAGAATAAAAGAATAGTACGCTGATTGCACTTTCATATACAGGGTTTTTAGCAGGGACTATACAAACAGATGTTTGCCTTTACCTAATGCACTGTGGTGATATCAGTAAAATATTTACGAATATGCATGTAGATAATTTAATTTCTTTTTCTTTCATTAGAAGACTATCACTTAAGCTACTAAACATTTTGTACAAGTAGCAATTCAAGGGACGATTCCCTCGTTTGATAGTTGTCCCAATGAATGAAGAAGAACAGCGATGAGAACTCCACTGTGTTGTTTCCTCCTTGAGCTGAATTTGTCTGTTGCCTCATGCGAGGAAGATGTAATCAGAGATTTTATCACCCGCTTGTGTGCAAATATCGTTGGAACCTTCGCACGACTTTCATCATACCCAGGCCAGATGAGCGGACACCTCCAGTAGACGTCCAATTAATCAGCTTACAACCGGCTGATAGGGATCGGCGGCGTAATGCCATGTTTGCGCACAGTTGTAAGCTTTAATTACCGTCTGGTTGTTTTGATTGCTTACATACTTTTTCGGTAGTTGAGGAATATGGCGTGAGCAATTGTTGGAATGTGCACAGGAATTTCATCGGGGAAATCTATTGATGGAATAAATACTACTGTATCTTCCAATTTGGTCAATACTTGTGTCGTTGGTGTGAACGTACATCTGCCAGTTTGAGTTGAACAAGTTTGAAAAAGAGTTCATTATACTCTCAGAGGCGTCTTGGATTCCGACGATAGCTTTCGGAATCCCCTACGACTTTGAGTTTTCATTGAACTAATCCTTTAATGGTGTCATTGACCATTCTTATTGCCCATATGCAGGAAAACTAATGATAGTTGGCGATTGTTTCTACGTTTGGAGTGGGATTGGAATGAAAGAACAAAATATTATTTATTTTGCATAGCGTGTACAAGGTATGAAATGATGGCATTTAAAGATAAAGATACAATAAAGTATATAAACCGAAACCATATTTAGGACAACCTGAATTTGAATTTCAAATTCGGCTACCTTGTAGTTTCAATTATTGAAATGTTTTACTACCAGTTAAAAGCTGGCTGTATTGAAACGACATTGAGAGTTTTACATCGCAAGAAGAATATTAAACACTTTTACATCCTTTTTTTGTAGAATAACTGTGAGATATTTTACAGACGTTATTAATATGAATCCAAACGCTATTTAGGTTTTTTTTTGAGTATTCAAATGATGACCTAGAAACAATTTTGAGATTTATTCTGTATAACCAATACTAATAATGTTGTAATGCTTACTTTAAACACTTCTGCTTTGGTTGGTGAACTCATAATAGTACAACTACATATCAAGAACGTAGCCAGGAAAAGAGTTAGGGGGAGGGGTCCAGACAACTGATATTATTTCGTAGTGGACAAAGAGTAAGGGCCCATTTTGTTCCTTAAAATGTTCTAGACCCGTTTCTTTGTCGAGAAAGACCTTTCAGCAGTAATACTGAATTATTAAAATAATAATAATTGTTTACTAAAAAGTAAGTGTAAAATTTGAGGGGGAGTCCGGACCACTTGGATCCCCTCGCTGGCTACGTCCTTGCTAGATAGATATAGCCTAGTCTGTTATTGTTAGTTACAGTTGTAACCTGTAGGCTATGTAGGCCCCGGCAAGGTCTTTTCAAATCGTGTCTGTCTGAGATAACGCTTGATTGAAAGGTCCCAGATAATTGAAAGATTCGTCTTGATCTAAGAAAGAACTTAGGGGGCTGATAAACGAAGAATATATAATGAAGTTCAAACATTTTTCTTGTGGTCTAACCATTATGGCAACTAGAAAATCGCAAAAAAAACAAACGCCCAAACAAACACTGCAATCATATGACATTGTACCATGTGACTTGGAGCACATGTGATAAGTTACTTTATTGCGTTTGTTGGTAACACTTTTGTTATATTGTGTCGTAACCTTTGATATTGCGTTGTATCGTTGTGTTGGTCGTGATGGGTGTTTGGTAGAGATAAAATTAATGTTTTCACGTTTTTGGTTTGTACTTTATAATTTATTGGCGATTTGATATGTAATTCAATATGAGTGTGACAATACACTTCTATAGCTTGAAAACGTTTCCTCCGACATTTACCATGACCGCTATTAGTACAAATTAGAGCTTCTTCTAGATTTTATTTTACTACTATACAAATTGTAAGTTCTCGTATTTAAATGACATCGTTACAAACGTACTTGTGGTGAAACTTTTAGAAATGAAGTTTATTAATCCGTGAGCGGGGCTGTCTCTATTCCTAGCCTTAGTCTGAAACGTTATTATCCATCAAACGTTATTCCAGAAACCAGACGCCTTCTGGACCGGACAAAATTTGTCTCAAAAAGCGAGTGTTGGCAGATATAAATGGCACAAGCACCCTGACGGCGCCACAGCCGATGTTTGGGTCAGAGGGCCCTTGTTTACATCTACCAGCTGGCCCTCCCGTAAGCTGTCCTGTTGTCTGCAAACTCCGCGTCTGTGGTTTGCGTGATCCTGAACAAACTCTGGAACTCCAACGAATTCTTGTAATTGTCGAGAATAAATATGGAAACTAAGAAAATCAATTCTAGTTCTTGAAGCTGTGGTATTTATTAAACATTCAATGGTGAAGAAATAAAATTGACATATTACTTCAGTCGGGTTTAACTTGGATAAGAGGACACTAAAGTAGATGACTTACTACAGTAGATGTACTAAATATAACTCATGGATTGTGTGGAACTAACGTTACGTTCCAGCCTGTATTGTAACTAACCAACAGCACCTGCTCGTCAAAACTTTGCTACTTAGTTTGAGTATTCCCGCTCGAACTCAGTAAACATAAGTATACTAAGTGTATATAAGTTCGCTAAAGTATAAGTATTCATCGGTACTTAAAAAATCAAAGTATTCACTGCAAGAAGTTTTGCTTATGTTAAGACTGTTACTTTTTTTACTCCAAGGACATTTTACATTTTTTACCGGAAACCCATATATGGTGGAAATATGCGATAATGTTCCAAAACATTGGCGTATAATTTCCTCCATTAAACTTACACTGTTTATAAAACATTACTTGCTTGGAAAAATGCCGCAAACATCTTCCCCATAAAATGTGTCATAACAGGTAGTAGATTACATTGCTTACTACAATAATCAATTTTTATTTTGAAAAAAGGTGTAGTTTATTTAATGGAACCAAAATGGTGATTGGATCTTATCTATAGTTTCGTCTTATTACACCCCTATCACTTGATACATACCTTGATTTGCCTCGAGGATGAGATTTACCTTAAACCACTAGTAACAAAAGAAGCAATAAAGTCCACGAAATGTAACGCTTTCTGTACGTCAATGGCTAAAGGCAAAGTAACATTATTTTACCACCTTAGTTAATAGCTTTGCTAGCCCTGATCAGGCTGTCTGTGAGGTGCATCAGTGGTAATGTACACTAAAAGAAAACAAAAAGTACAAAGTGTGCCGTGACCTGAGGTCGTAAGATGTTTTCTGATAGATGTAATTTTGTCGTGCAACGAGAGGTCCCCCGTGATTTGTCAACATGTAGTAAATTGTCCCCATACTGCGTGTGGCCGGTCACCGATGGTCGCACTCCAGTCACCTTGTAATCCTCCGTTCCTAGCCAACAATTAAAGTTTATGGCTCTCCATGACAACTGCGTCTTCGTCCCCATTATCTTTTTTCCTCTAAGTGCTCGTATGAGATCGGCTCTCTCACAACCATTTCTTCGTGCTCGATGAAATACTAATAATATGTCTCCAGTGATTTGTTGTTCTTTTTTATGCAGACTACACTTTCTTACGCCTCAATTAGCGGAACCAGTTTGTGCGGTAATACAAATTTTTACGTGCTCGTATTGTCGGAAACCAATCAACTGCTAAGGTACCGGTTGTCAACTAGAGTTTTTTATACTCTTCACGGCCTTTTTCGCCAAAAAATAAGTTCGAATTTACTACCGACATCTCTTTATCTTTCTGAAAGCGCTCAAATGTAAAAGTATTGTTTATTATATCATGCCAAGAATTTCGTATTATACCAGGTGATTTTGGTTACACCTTACTATGCTTTTGAAAACACAGTTCTAGTTAGTTATTAATTTCAAGTTAAACAATCCATTAGTTTTCTAGTTTTTTAATTATAATGCCTTTTTTTTCGGAATGAAGCATCATAACAACCACATAACTGAATGCGAAACAACTATTTGGATCAAGTGGGTCTGGTAATGCTTTCTTTAAAAGCAAAAGGCCTCAAAAAATGAAGAAATAGATATATCTAATAATAAAGAACATCTAAAATATACACTTGTAATATTGTCAAGTGACTAAAATATTAAGAAGCAATGTAAGTAAAAGGGCGGAATAAACAAATTGGATGTAAAGCCTGTGAATTGTATTAGTTAAATATACTTTTCAGAGAATCTATCTTGGAACATTAAAATTGAAAATTTAGTTAGTCTTTGTAGCCATGTCAATTTATATCAATTATAATTAATTGCAATACAAGGCAAAACTTCTTGATTCCCCTCTTTACAATCGTCACCACGTTTCTTTTGTACCATTCTAAAATTGCAAAGAGAACAAAACCTGTGTTCTCAGTTGCTATAATTTGCATTTCTGAACTTTATAAATAAATAAGATTCATTAAAACCCTACATAATATTTAATTATGGCAATTACAGTAGAGAATTAATCAGTGTTATAAAATGAACAGTTTTAATCTGGTTTCACTGTTTACTTATAAACCACATTTTAAAACTATGCGCTGTATTTGAGAAGTCGGTATTACGAAAAAGGTAAACAAAAATTTCAAATTGGTACACATCAAAATTTAATATTGTATAACAAATATTTTTGTTGTTATATTTATAAATCCAAAAATTATTTTATTTAAACATGGGATGTCAAACAATTTAATAGTGCCATCAGCATTTATGATATTTTGGTTCCAATGATCAACAAGGCCAAATTAGCAATAATTTCTGAATTGGCTATCTATCGAACATTTTAGCATACAAAGACTTGACTAGTTTGACATTATATTACTTGTTTGCCACTACACGGAAACTGTTACCTCCTCTATTTGTGGAGGGACACGGACCACCAAGGGCCTACTGCCCCGGGTCCTGCGGTCCATGATTGCTACCAGCGGCATGGCACACCACTCATCTCGTCCTCCTCTCTCCTTTCGCTTATTACCCCGATAATAACCTCCAATCCGACAAGCTTCATTTAGCTGCCTTTTTAAGGTAATTTATGATCGTTGCAGCTCTTTGATATTCTATTTTGCAAAGTAGGCAATGCAAGAATCACTCACAGCGGTATTTGCTCTTCAATTAACTTGAAGAACCCGTCTTTAGGAGTGAAAATATTTTGTAAATATACTTTTCGAATAATATTAGGCCCCTCTGAAGTCTGCAATTTCATGTAAAGAGCCCGGGCATTCCTTACTCACTCCAGCATCATTTCTTACTATGCATTTAGGGAAGATATAAAAACAGAGATTCAAAGAAACCTACAGCTTTTATGTCAGTTTTTGGTCGGAATAAACTTTCAGAATTATTAAAGTTCTTTAAGATATCTTTTTATTTTTAAGAAAACAACAAAAATAGAACAGGATTTTTTGTCTTTCCACGATGGGTGGTGGCTATTGAAGTGTAATTTAGATGTATCTTATTATCAGGCCCAACTATTAGACGTGGATAATAAATATTTGTTACACTATTATTATTGGAGGAATGTGTTTTTTTTAATATATATAATGTCTCTAAAACATCTTAATTAAATGTTATTGAAAAATGTAACGATTAAATTTAGCTATATTCAGTAGTTGTTATTTGGGTCTGGTTACAAAAGTGCCAAAATCCCTACCTTAAATATGCGTAATTCGGGGTACGTTACAAGGGTGAGGGACAAAAATGCTTTTCTACCTTTAGGAACCTTCTGTTAAATGGCTGAGAGGTTTTGCAGCACATTAGTATGTTTTCATATTGTTTTTGCCAGACCACGGCATACTTCCATTTTGGTTTTCACAAACTTACTTTTTCCCACATACTCAAACAACACCATAAAGATATGTTAGATAAATATGAGAAGACAGGAAAGGAGCGATGAGACCGTGACTGATACACTCAATATCAAACTACCAGCATCTATTTGATTCTCTAATGCCGTATAGAAATGTGCGTGGAAAAATTGTCGTCATCTCATTTGCGGCTATAAGGACTATTTATTACAGATGAGATTGAAGCTCTAGCCTGAAACCGTGTACCTCATTGTTTTAGGACAAACTCATATGATGAACGTACGAAAATTCTGTGTCTTAACCGGATTCCTCGGACGACTAAAGGTTTTTAATAAAATTCTGTTTGTTCATCACAAATGGTTGTATACTTTCCCTAAGTGACGAGATAGAAATAAATATGTTTAATTGTTCTATTTACTTTCCTTCTCGTGAAAACCACAAGAGGAGGATTCCAGTTCAATGCATGACCAGTGAACAGGACAACGTAATGAAAAGCAGGATAAGCGACCTGCCTCACACATTGTGTGCTTGAATGTATGCGTGCCGCCGTGCACGTCCGTTACACACGTGTCCACGCATTATATGTGGCAAGCAGGTAGCCACTAATCTTTCAGGAAGCCAAAGTAACACAATCGGTGCTTGCCATGAGTTTCGACGGAAGATTTGTAACAAAAGCCAAGTTACCTACCGAGAACTTAACAACAGCTAGTTTGTTGTTAATTTTTCATCAAAATAACTCATCATCCATGAGGATTTGAAGGAGTTTTAAGCTGAATTTAAGGAAAATTCATTATCAGGATCAAAGAAAAACTGTTAAAAATTAAAATGACATGGCTTTAACAAGATGTGTTAAAAGAATTACTGGAGATAATACCGTACTGAAAGAAGATAATTATTTTCTCTTGAGAAACAGATTACTTTCTTAAATTATATCCTATTTTAATGCGGTTTCCTTAAGTCATAACTCAATAAAAATATATAACCTCCTAAAGGTGTAACTCATATACCTCTATAGGTATCACATCTCCAGTCATTTGGAATCGGATCCAGTTAAAAATGACTTAAGTTCTCTACTTTAAATACTTCTAATTCTTCGTGAAGTGACAAAATACAATTATCCCTTCTCTTTATGTCTTCAGAAGTTAACTTAATTCATTGTGGGTTTTTAATAACAAGATATCCCAACCAAAACCCGATTACACTACCTTATACATATCCATCTTGTTTTTTCATTATACCATAACATTGTAAACTTTCGTTTTTTTATTAAAATTGTTTCACACATGTTCATTAGTAATATAAAATGGATGCGACGTGAAGAAATGTTTTATAAATAGGTGAAGAGAGGAAATGAATTAACTAGAAGGTCGCTGTTACTCTCAATACTTACGTGGACATACTCATTATTAATCCACTCATTATATGGATCATCCAATTCCATATTTTTAAAATTAAGGACAGCTGCTCTTTCAACACATTAATATTTTGCCGAATTTTGAGGACCATTTTATATGAATGATGTGTCAATATGGAGAGAACAGGAATGCTGAAAACTGCTGGGATTAATTATAGCGTCAGTTATTATACAGATTTTATCATTAGTGCTGTGCATAAAGACAATTAAAAACACAATTTTGATGTTTTATTACAAGTTAACAAATGTTGTGCTTTAAATTTGAAAGCAGTTTAAAAAAAACTACGTTCACCCAAGTATAGCGTGAATCGCAGAAGGCGTGACAAAGTCTAAAATGACCTTCATCTTTTACACGTTTGGTTTGGTTCAGCTTCAGATGTTTATATGTGAAAAGAAGTTATAATGTACTAAAAATACTCATTGAAAGGAAATAATTTGTTATTCATCCACAATTTCTTTATTGGATTTAGTGTTACTAATATATTATATTACAGTATACTAGTATTTCAGTGACGTATGTGTCTTGAAATTGTATTTAGAGTTTTTTGCAAGATCACTATAATGAAACACATTTCCAGCACACGTACATGTCCCCGTCTGCTGTAACATTGTGGATGATTTATTGGTTCATTCCGTGCAGAATAACAGTGGTCCACAACTCATAAGGTGACATTTATTTATTTGTTTATCAAACAACAGTCGTTGTTCTTACAACAACAGGTATCGTAGCTGCCACTTAATAAAGTTATAAATACTGATCGAGTGAGTGTGGGGGGCCAGTGTACGTCATAAACCGGGCCGTTTGCCTGCAAGTGCCGGGCAGTCGGTAAACAGAGAAGGCGCGGCAGGCGTGGCGTGGGGACCGGTCACACGTGTGGTCCGGACCGTGCTTTCCTCTTGTTCATTAAATAATCACAGTTTGATTCTACCAGTTGTAAACACTGTCCCGGTCTTAACCATAAAACGTATATTGCCGTGTAAGACTATACGGGCTGTGCCAATACCGTGGCCTCCTAGAAGTCCCGTGTTTGGTATAGCAACAAGAGTTGTAGCCTACTACCTCACTGCGACCTTTTTTGTCTTGTTCTTTGCGAACACTGGGTTATTGTTCTGAAGGCGGTGAATCTTTTAGACGATATCGGGTCCGGTTAACTCACATAACTATGTTGACTGGGGCCACGTTTCACTTCCTCTTCGCCTATGGGTGCTGGTAGGCTACCACATTGACAGGAACGCTACTCAAGGTATCTTGTTCTCGAGCCTGCTGTTGGGAAAAGAACTTGGTTTTCCCCATAAGAACAGTGTAAATCATTTTTACTCTCTTATTTTAGATCGCAGTGGTATAGATGTTTCATTAAAAAAATAATTAATGTGTATCCAAAGGCTGTTCAGTATTTTTTTTTTCTAAAGTGTAATTTTTTATATTTAAACAAAGAAGTACAAATAGGTTTGAGAATTTCCCCGCATAACTTATAAAACTATAAAACATATTTGGTTGCATATGAATTATTTCTTTTAAATGAGACACCTCCCATTATATTATGGCCGTAATTCGTTCATAAGGTTTAACGTTGGTCTACAAGCGATATTACCATCAGTACAGTTCTTTACGTTAAAGTATCAGCTGAAATTAGTAAACAATTACTATTAATCATTACTTAGTTATTCCATAATTATATATTGCTGTTATTACGATTCCCATACGTATTCATGCCTTAATTTAATGTATTTTAAACCACATACTTGTGTTATATCAATTGTTTGCAAATGTCCCCTAATCTAACTAGTATATAGTGTTGTAATCAATAATAGTAAAAACAAACAAAACAATTGATTACTTATATTAAAAGGTTTATAATCCAGTTATAGCGAAGAGATTAAAAATACCGAAAATTTTAAGCAACGGGGCCGAGTTACAGTGGAATTTGTATATATATATATATATATATATATATATGTATATATATATATATATATATGTATGTATGTATGTATATAAAACCTTAGTTTATTTATAAATTATAAGAGATCAAGTGTTATTTGGATTTCTACAGCACTATCAGTAGTGCTTAAACAAATCAAAGTACAAGTTTTAGCGTGCTCTTCAACTGTATACTGAGCTATTTTTTACAGTGTGTACTTTGGTAAATTTAACTACCTTAAACATTCCTATAAATTAGTAGGTAAATCTATCTAGTCTGAGGATAGACCTTTATATTTTTAAATCTTACTTATTGCATGAATACTAGCTCTGATATAATTTTATTCTGTCTTAATAATTTTAAATTAACAGTTTCTGATTAACCGGACAGAATTATATGTACTCCCAAAGTACCAAGGTGTGAACAGTTTTGGCAACGTACTTCTTTCAACAAATTTGAGTTGATTTTCGTAAACGAAATACAATAATGAACACAATATTGCTGTTAGATTTTTTCAAATGTTGTGTCTGATACAAAAAACACAAACTATAAAATATGTTTCTAGCTTGAAAACGAAACAACTTCGTCCCAACGTATAAACCAATGTAATTTATTACTGATGCTTTCCCAAGGTTGTTCAATATACTTAACGCGTTCTAAATATTTAACTCGGAGAGTGATTAAATAAATGAATGCGTGATTTCTAAATACTATTTTTTTGGAATACAATTTAAATTAGAAACTTGTTATTTTTATTACTTCAGATTAATAAAGACAATGATGGATCCTTCAGCTTGGGCAAAGCATGTTTTGTACGAATTCAAATAAATAATAGTGTGTAATCCAGACTAATTTCACTAATTTAAATGAGGTAGTGAGAGAATGAGAACAACGTACCACAATAAGATTCCGACCTCAATTTAAGATGGAGCCATGTCAGCCAGTCTACGAGACATGCAGCACAAGGAATGCACTTGTTACAAAATAATGAGGCCAAACTGTCTGGCAGTGGGCGGAAGTGTAACGCTTGCAATGATAAAGCCAATCACGCTTGTTGGGACAGGCCTTCATGGAAGAGGTGAACAGATGAGGAGAAGTGATGACGTTTAAACATCTCAAGTTCTGAATGAAATCCCTACTTAGTACAAGAAACTAAGACATCTCATTGCACTGAGACAGGCCTTCATGGAAGAGGTGAACAGATGAGGAGAAGTGATGACGTTTAAACATCTCAAGTTCTGAATGAAATCCCTACTTAGAACAAGAAACTAAGACATCTCATTGCACTGAGACAGGCCTTCATGGAAGAGGTAAACAGATGAGGAGATGTGATGACGCTTAAACATCTCAAGTTCTGAATGAAATCCCTACTTAGAACAAGAAACTAAGACATCTCATTGCACTGAGACAGGCCTTCATGGAAGAGGTAAACAGATGAGGAGATGTGATGACGCTTAAACATCTCAAGTTCTGAATCAAATTCCTACTTAGTACAAGAAACTAAGACATCTCATTGCACTGAGACAGGCCTTCATGGAAGAGGTGAACAGATGAGGAGAAGTGATGACGTTTAAACATCTCAAGTTCTGAATGAAATCCCTACTTAGAACAAGAAACTAAGACATCTCATTGCACTGAGACAGGCCTTCATGGAAGAGGTAAACAGATGAGGAGATGTGATGACGCTTAAACATCTCAAGTTCTGAATGAAATCCCTACTTAGAACAAGAAACTAAGACATCTCATTGCACTGAGACAGGCCTTCATGGAAGAGGTAAACAGATGAGGAGATGTGATGACGCTTAAACATCTCAAGTTCTGAATCAAATTCCTACTTAGTACAAGAAACTAAGACATCTCATTGCACTGAGACAGGCCTTCATGGAAGAGGTGAACAGATGAGGAAGTGATGACGCTTCTCATGTTATGAATGAAATCCCTACTAAATACAAGAAACTGAGACATCTCATTGCACTTAATCTTATTAGGATTTCAGTTCACCTTTTGGAGTGATAAGATATTCGGGATTAATAAAAATGAGCCATTGGGGTGTTTTACTCTAAACACAGTAAAAATAGTGTTTAGGAGATCCTATGGCACCGGCTACATTACGAAGGGGTTTTTGTTCTCAAACATTGAACACACACACACACACACACACACACACATATTTATATACACTTCGATTGAATAAATGCTCACTTATAAACATTAAATATACTTCTTGATATAAATGTCCTTCAATATTTCGAAATTTACCGTTCTCAAAAAGCATTTAAAAAATTGTACATTAAACAAACAAAATTAAAATAAATACATAAAAATTTACATAAATAAATAAACCAACAATCTTTGAACATGTGATTAACAGCCAAGAGAAATATCATGAACAGAGAAAGATAACAATTCACAACATCAAACAACAGCAACAAACAACAACAATAACAACAAATAGACAACAATCTAAGAACTATTATTAGATTGATGTAGAATTTGGTACATAAATTATACATAATGAATAAAAATTATTGAATCATCTTTTATTCAGACCAAAGGTACTTTAGATTTTAATATTAATTTATATGCCTGTTCTAAATTTCCTAAGTAAATTCTGTTTACATCCTCGAGTACTTTGCAAATAACTTTCAATGAATAACACTGTTCAAAATTTGATGGCCTAATGCGTGTTGGGAATCCAATTTTTCATCCTGTTTTTTAGACGAACAACGATGATTATTCATTCTGATGTACAATGGGTTTGTTGTCAATCTACCATAATCCATTGCCCAATTTTTACATGCTAACTGATAAATTACATTTTTACTTTAACAATTAACTTCTCCTCTAATAGGATAAGTTTTTATTGTTTTACTACTAGTAAAATAATTGGAAGATTAGAGTATTTAATTTGATTCTAGTTGCTCCAGCAAAAACCTTGCTCCGTGGAAGGATAAGTTTTTCTGTTTCACAATGTACAAGTGAACTTAGGCCGGGAACGGTACTCACTCGTTGTCTACACATTCCACCAATCTTCCTCCGCGGTAAACTAGATCTATTTATTCTTTTACTCCAATTCCTTGGTATTTGTGGCGGGTATAAACTAAATAGAGATTAATAAATTAACTTTGACAACCCACTAGATCAATGATCAGTAGCAACTGAACCAAATGCCATGTAATTTAGCATCTACTGTACGTTCCTGGTTATGTAATAAAAGTTTGATATATCAGGACTTTATTTAATAGATTAAAAATTACTAAAATCCAATTCATTAGGCCTGTAGGACAATACATTTCAATATCAAAATTTTTGCCCTAAAAATGGGTTTGTTTTCACTTTTATTTTACTTTATTCTACGGCCTTTAAAGCTACAAACTAAATATTGGAATTTCAGAAAGTGCTGAAACCTTTGCTGTGACGATTTTCTTAAGCCCCTAATGAAGGTTAACCATGAATCAGTTACGGTCTCGGACTATAGGCATTTGCTTCACTGGCTTGAAAAGGTTTATAACAATTACTGAACTTGAAGAAAATATTCAATCTGAACGCAAAAAATTTTCCATATACATTCATCTTATATCGGTGGTGTCTTAATATCCGGCGTCAGGTTCCAATGATTCAACAAATGGAGAGAATGGTGTTATCGTTCCACTCTTGTTACTAGTGGTTGGGATGTTGGGGGTTTCTATGATGTACTGGAGTAAAATAAGTGCGACGCCAATTACAATTGCTTGCTATTGTTGTAGTTGGTACATTATTATTATAATGGTTATCATATCAAAACAGAGACTCATAAATTTGAGTACGAGTCAGTTGAATAGTTTAAGATTTCCTCTTATCAATCTTCTTTATTAAAATTCTTTCTTTATCGATAGCAATATTTCTCAGATATATGTATATATTTGTACGTTTTAAAAGAAATAAAGGATTATTGGGTGGATTTTTACAAAGCCTATTACATAGGGAACAAATTTCTCTTGTGACTTTTATTTTAACTTTTCACAGTATTCTTGAGAAGGAATTAAGCTATAGAATTGAAATGTATAATTTTAATAATCACTCAGAGGATTTGAACCATTCTTATTCTATATGTGTACCCATGCTTATTTTTCTAGCTGCCGATCTGTTTTCCAAAGAACATTTTGAACAAATTGAACTATTAATTTGTATAAACTTCATGTCTTCTTAAAAATGAGTTTTAGAATGACACATGTTCGCCTGTAACTCAGAGGATATTTTTAAAGTAAATTGGGCTGTATATTTTTTATTATTATATTTAGCTATTATACGGATGCCTCAAGATTCCTCTTCTGTATATTTTCGCAGGATACGTCAAGAACAAATTGAGTCAAAGACTTTAAGCATTATTTCTAAATAGAAGACATCGACTTT
Source organism: Homalodisca vitripennis (assembly GCF_021130785.1). NCBI lineage: Eukaryota > Metazoa > Arthropoda > Insecta > Hemiptera > Cicadellidae > Homalodisca > Homalodisca vitripennis. Next base: position 78,094,835 of record NC_060209.1, read on the forward strand.
GATGATAGGGCTTCAAGTCATTCCACGCGATTTGGCTGAGCGTCGGTGCCCATTTCAAGTCTACTTATCCGCCGGTTATTCAGGAAAACGAGGTGAACTTGAAACAACGTATATTTTGCTTTCACTCAAGGGGTTGGAAAATTTTCTTTTTTGTCTATCTGTCTGTTTTCCGCAGGATATCTGAAGAACAAATTGAATTATGTACTTGCAATTTCGAACGGAACTTCATCAAAGCCGGTTAAGTGTTTAGAAAGTGGTGGGGACAACGCTAATTTTTGTTGAGAATTAGTGTTTACAAAAAAGAACAGCTTAATATTAGCCTATACTCGTCAAAAATGTCGTAGTGACATAATTTTTAACTTTAATGACTAATTTTTGCAGTTTCATACTTCGCACCCTTAAATAGCATCGGAATAAGTCCCTGAAAGTACATGTATGAAGTAAATGAATAAGCTTACTGTCGGTGTATCACAACACAGAGGTTCAAGGGAGTTTGTGTAGTACACAATGTGTTGTATAACAAGTGACGTAGGATATTTGTGACGTGCCTCCTCAGTGCAGGTCTATAAGGGAACTGTTATCTGTCGCAGCCTTCTGTTCTCATCGCTTCCTCCTTGGAGTTATCACAACTTCCTGGTCTGATAATAGTATCAAGGTTGTTCAAGGCTCCCATTGTTGTCTATGAATAAGTGTTATCTTAGACTGGTTGGCTTTAAAGTAATAAATACGCTCTACATTCCGGTTGTAAAGGTCAGGAACTAACAGCTGGATATAAACTGATTTAGAACCTGCGGTATCGCCGTACTTGTTACTTTAGTGGCTAGAGTCTTGGTTTCTCACGTGAGGGGCCCGGGTTCGAGCCTCGGTTTGGGTATTGGTGTTATTGCACGCTATGTAAGTTGACCTCGAATTGGAACGATTCTGAAATTTTCGGATCATTCGAGTATGTAAAAATATTTACAAGTATACGAGTAAAATTATTTGCAAGAAGTGTAAAACCATATCTTTGTTAGATATATTAAATTGACTAGGACCACTGTATGACGTTAAATTAACTTAGTGTATTTGGTTTCCGGTTGTATTAAAACAGTTCTTAACAGAGTCTTTGGCCACAGTCCTGTAAGATATCTTTTTACTGAGGACAAAAAATAAATAAAAACTCTATAATTCATTAAATTTATATGCATTTTATGTTTAGACCTAACATGCTGTTAAAGATAACGATGTAGTTCGTTTACAATATGTACATAAAATAATACTGTAGGAATGAGGAAATTTCTATTTACAAAAAACAATTAATAATTATCTTAAGAAAAATTCATGTTTTTCAACTTTTTTAATAATATTTCATAAAAATTTTAATTTCGTAAGTGATGTAATTTTGTAATATGACACTCCCTGAAGCTATAATGCATGTGTATACGGTAAAACTCACAGTTTTACCATCAGCAGTTATCATCAGCAGGTTTTACTTGGGCATCGTTATAAAATTGTTTTTTTTTTTTACTATTTATTTTTTACTTATTTGTCCTTCCTTGTAGTACGAAATTTATACTGTTTATATGTCTTTAAGGAATGACTTGAAGGCCAATGGCCAATATTAAATCCATAAGCCGATTGTACCACTTCCAAAGTCTTATTGTTTGAATAGTGTATAAAGAAAAACGTTTATACTAAACCCCCAGATATTAATCATTAAACATTTATAGTTAAAAAAAGAAGTTTAAAGATAATCATCCTAACCAAATGTATATTTGTTTAATATTTAGGTGAGTACACGGTCTAGATGAGTTCTATCCGCACAGTTTATATGGAAATCAAACACCACGAACATACCACTTTGTAACAATGCTCAACCGGGCGGCAGAGTAAATCCAGATTTTTTCAGACATCTCACCCCAAATTATTTAGGAGTTAGAAATAAATCAGAATGTATCTCACTTTATATATATATATATATATATATATATATATATATATATATATATATCGTCGGTATATTTTATACTTATATTGAATTTCATACAGGGTGTGTATAAATACGTCTCCCTGTTTTCTTAGTTATGAAAATATTATAAATCTCCTCTTGAGGATGAGAATTAGACTAGGTACTGTCTTTTTGTTTTTCAGTTGTAATGATTAATTCGTACTTTCCAAATGGATTACTTAAAATAAACTTATAGTTTTGTGGTAACTCCCCTTTTTACTGTCAAACTTAGTGGATAGAAGCAAAATCCAGCATCTTACCTTCTATCGATAAAAACATTATAGCCATGAAAAATTTAATATATAATGCTATATGCTGTAATGCTGTATGGAAATATTAATTTATTTTATTCATAGTTTAGGCATGTATTCAATTTTATGAAGCTAAAAAAAAGAACATTCAAATAAAAATTATTTGCAATGTTCATTCAAGTTTATTTAATATTTTAGCAACAACCCAATAACAAGAGAATTTGATATTTTGTCACTATTTTGGTAAAGATGTTATGATATTGTTTATCAATAGGCATATAGTTATGAGTTATTAAATGAAAAACATCAAGGATTTATTACTGACTGTATGATCTTGTCCTACGTTGTTATTGACGCTTGCAATACCATCGTGGAAATTGTCAAACTACAGTAAAAACATTTGAATTTGAGCAAAGTTAGTTTAGTAAAGAATAAAATTCCTAAAATTATTACGCATTATTGAGTATAATGTCATGATAGAAACACCTATTACGAAATAAAGTTTCAAACATGTCTACCACGAAATTTTAATATGGCGCGTTTCAGCTATTATGCTTTTAATGCTTATTGTTGTGGATAGCTTTTCGGCAAGTACTTTCAGCACGAAATGCTGTATATGCATGCACAATATCAGGAAATACCACTTCAGATCAGCCAAAGGACTGAAATGCCAATATTGGAATATATATTTTCTCATAAGTTAATAATATACTGGATTTTCACTTTAGAACAATTGTAATGGGTACAAAGAGGAAATTTGATTGAGTGTACACCAACCTGGCAGCTGTGAAAAAACATAACCGCTACCAGTTTAAACCAGCAGGTCCGGCCGAGTGCAGGCGGGGAGTTCCCAATACGGACTGGCATCTCCTCGATTCTGCACAAGGATCAGTTCCCATGGATCAGACACGTTCCTACATGCACCGACCAGACGTCAACTTAAAACGATGCAAATGTGAAATGTAAGAGTGGAGTCGTACTCTTCCGAAAAGGAAAAGTCTGTTATGGGCATAGAGTAGTGGCCGGTCGAAGCCTGACACACATAACCGACTGTGACACCAGTGTCCTTGTGTCAGAGGCCACATGCTTCCAAACACCGCCGTTATGCTTCTGTCAGAGTAAGCCGCAAGGTGTAAGCGACACACAATCGATTGTAACACCGGTGTTCTTGTGTCAGCGGCCATATGCTTCCTAATAACGTTGTAATGCTTGTGTTACAGTAATCCGCAAGGTGTAAGCCACACACAACCGATTGTAACACCGATATCCGTGTGTCAGAGGCCACATGCTTCCAAACACCGCTGTTATGCTTGTGTTACAGTAATCCACAAGGTGTAAGCCACACACAACCGATTGTAATACCGGTATCCTTGTGTCCGCGCCCATATGCTTCCAAACAACGTTTTTATGCTCGTGTTAGAGTGAGCCGTAAAGTATAACAGATACACATAATAGACTATGTTACCGGTGTCCTAGTGTCAGGGGCCACTTGCTTCCAAACAACGCCGTTATGCTTGTGTTAGAGTGAGCCGTAAAGTATAACTGATACACTTAGACTAATAGACTATGTCACCGGTGTCCTTGTGTCAGGGGCCACTTGCTTCCAAACACCGCTGTTATGCTTGTGTTAGAGTGAGCCGTAAAGTATAACTGATACACATAATAGACTATGTCACCGGTGTCCTAGTGTCAGGGGCCACTTGCTTCCAAACAACGCCGTTATGCTTGTGTTAGAGTGAGCCGTAAAGTATAACTGATACACTTGGACTAATAGACTATGTCACCGCGGTGTCCTTGTGTCAGGGGCCACTTGCTTCCAAACAACGCCGTTATGCTTGTGTTAGAGTGAGCCGTAAAGTATAACTGATACACTTAGACTAATAGACTATGTCACCGCGGTGTCCTTGTGTCAGGGGCCACTTGCTTCCAAACAACGCCGTTATGCTTGTGTTAGAGTGAGCCGTAAAGTATAACTGATACACTTAGACTAATAGACTATGTCACCGCGGTGTCCTAGTGTCAGGGGCCACTTGCTTCCAAACAACGCCGTTATGCTTGTGTTAGAGTGAGCCGTAAAGTATAACTGATACACTTAGACTAATAGACTATGTCACCGCGGTGTCCTTGTGTCAGGGGCCACTTGCTTCCAAACACCGCTGTTATGCTTGTGTCAGAGTGAGCTGCAAAGTATAATTGACACACTTAACCCTTTGAGACACCGGTTTCCCTGTGTGACAGACCAAATATTTCTAAACACCACCGCTATGCTTGTCTCAGTGTGAGACACACATAACCGACTGTGATACAACAGTCCTTGTGTCAGTGGCCACATGCTTATTTCTAAACACAGGCGTTATGCTTTAATCAGAACAGGCCGCAAGGCATAACTGACTCACGGACAGAAGTATTTACCACGGATTATGTGTCACTATGTCGCGTCATCCCAGGGGCGTATCCAGAATGTTAGGTGAAGGAGGTTATAGTAGTACTTGTATACATCAGCGCTATTTATTACTAGTATACAACGTTAGTTTCCATGTGGGTTCATTGCATACTAACCACATACACACATAATATTAGTTTGCTAGATTAACTAATATCAGATAAAGATACTCGAATAGCAAATCATTAAATACAATCACTCTCGCAGCTGGTGAAATAAAAAAAATTGTCAAACAAACCAAATCCAACGAAATACAACACAATTTTTTCTCTCCTAAATATATGTAATAAGTATTAAAAGATTATAGATGTATAAATCTCGCTCTTTCCAAAATATGTTTTCACCTTTCAAATTCATAAACAGGCAATGTAAACTAATTAATTCACTTGTCACGTTTAAAGGAAAAGGTTCTTTTTAAATTAGTTGAAAGTTTTTTGCGTTTTATCATTTTATCTAATGAGACTGCAATTAATGTACATTCGCCATTATATTTATGACTGACATTGGTTTAACTGTGTTTCAAAGTATTGGTCAAAGAAAAAAAAGTCCTAATTAAAATTAATGATTTAATATTTTAACCCTTTCGCTACCCTAATATTTGGACGTACATCAAAATTAGAACCATTAGGATCTTTTCAGATTCTTAATACAGATAAACATTGCATAGCCCTATTTAAAAATATCACGTACCACCCATTTTTACAATTACCTACACGACGATTATCTAAGATATTGTCTGGAACATACGCCTCGTCATCGGTTACGTCACTGCACTATCCTAACGTGCAAGCGTATCGGGTCTATAAGTGACTGGAGCGACTCACACCTACTTACTACTCGCACCTTGCCTGATGTGTGTCGTATGAATCTCTTCAGATACCACTACATCTCAGTACTGTTAGGAATCGATGTATCTACACAAATTACAAAATCCATTTCGGAATAAGCTATTAACAAATTTAATTCAATAATTAAAAGAGTAGCTGGGGTTACCTTCATAGTGAAATTAACCAAACTCAAGAACGTGACCGATCCGATATTATAGAACACTTCTTGGGCGTTTTTGAGAATATATAGTGGCAATACTTGCAATTCAAAACCAAAATTGAAATTTATTGTTAAAATAAGAATAATTGCAGATTTTTGCGATTTAGAATTATGGTTATTGATTATGAAAACAAAAGTGCTTGTTTTAGAGAAAACTAGTAATTTCGTTATATTTCGAACTTATGGAATTTTATTTTTTATATCAAAACGTGGGGGGGGGTGTTAGTATAGCTTTTACGATTGGTAACGGTACCAATCCTTGCAGAATTTCTTCATACAAATCATTGGTCTTATTTCGGATCGGAAATTCATCTCACTTCAGTCACATTTATATCAATAAAACTTTTGTAGATTCGCTGAATATAATCTTTTACAATTATGTTATTAGTTATGGTGCTATCAGTTGAGTCCTAACGAAAATGTGATGTTTTTTTTAATTAGCATACATTTTACATTACAAGATAGAACTACTGAAACAGTACAGTTATTATATTTAAATTGATTTACATTCATTATATCGTCAGCTCTTGGAAAGTTTTTAAAGTTAAGGTGGAGTAACAAATGTGGAATATACGTCAATAAAATGTCCTCTACCAATGATAATTTTAAAATACAGTTCAACCAATGCCGCAAAGTCCATCCCTGCAGCCCCCACATTGTAGCGAGGGCGTTGCATGTCATGGGGCGCGACCCAGGGCGATTAGAAATGAGGAAATGGGATACAATTATTAAAAATGCAGTCCTATTTCACCACGTTACTCTTTTATACGACGAATTTTACTATCTTCATTATAATGATATAAAAACTGTTTCGTATAAATAAAAGCACGAGAAAATCCGAGACCTTACGTGTTACAGCAATAATGGAGCCTTCAAAACTAAAACACGCAAAATGTTTACCGAACCACCACCGCGCCATGCGCCGGCGCCAATCAAGTGCATGCGTAGACCGCAGTGTGTGTGGCATTGTTTCATGTTGTGACTTGAATATTTCACTCCTCTTCCTCCTCCTTATCAATTCATTGTTCCCTTCATAGTTCCTTCTTAGAAGTTACTGGTCACTCGTTATGTTTCCTACACTTCTCGAAAGTGATAATTTAATTTGTGCAACTGTGACTGACTGCTTTTAAAGATAAGTTTTAACTGTGCTACTTCTTAACTGACGATATACAATTTTCAATCCGTTATTCTAAAAAAACGAAATAAAAAAGCAATATCTGAAAAACCTAGTGTTGTGGAGTACAGAAGCGAAGGAAAGAGCAGGAAGAAAAAGAAAAATCTATCTTTAATTTGATTTATAAAAGTAAAAGAATGAAAGGGTAGGTAAATAAGAAACTGTCGGTTTTGTTAGTTGGTGTATTGAAATAAGTTCTAACCTATCTACCATCGAGATTGAAAATGAAAAATCTACACCGACCCCATCATAACTCACAAATAACGACCAATAACATAAATATATAGATATATAAGAAAATAGTTTTAGTTGTTTCGTAGACATTAATCAGAACAATTATATTGGTACTTATACATCATGAGAACAAAAAATGTACCCCGACTAGGAAGGAGGATATATATAGATATACGAGTAGGACGGAATATGGGGGGGGGAGGATTACTGGAGCAGACAGAAAGGGCGCATTTCAATACGCTGCGGGGGCGCCAGTCTGTCCAGCTACGTCATTGAACTCATTACAAACAAATTCTATACTGATTTTGTTTAATTCTATCAAAAATGAAAAATTCCTTGTAAATGAAAGTGGAATTAAAGTGAACCTTGTAGAATATTCGACAGTATAAAACTTAACATTTATGTTTTCTATTGCAAGAACACCGGATTCTGTATATCCTTCCTCTTTCAGACGTCACTAATTGCATCTGCAAACATAAATTTATATATTGCAGTATTTTCTTACGTCGTTCGCAGTGCCCGCCAGGATGCATAAAAGAAGTAGAAAGCCATCAAACTGATTTTGGTGGATTTGGTATCAATTGCTTCTATACAGCACATTTAATACTGCGTTTTTAGTTCTTATTTCTTACAAATAGGCGTTTCTTTTCCAGTTCACGCTAGCTCAGAATATCAAAATCTATATGTTAGCCACGTATTTTCTCAGTTAAATATATCCTCTTAATACATACATGTGAAAAGTGCTAGAACTAAATAACGTTAGAAGTGTTAAGTGTATTGTGAAAAGTATTTATTTGTGTTAATTTTACCCAAGGGGGCACATCTCAAGCATGTTTTAATAATTACTCAAATTGGTTGTTATTATGAATATGCTTAAAACGCTTACTCACAGCTACGCGACAGACGCAGATGTCTCCATGTACGGGCCGACAAAGGGTTTACAGGTAATTTATGGGGGTGGCAAAAACCAATCTCTCGCGTACCTGTAAGGGACCGTACAATTTCAATTACTCATCTGGAGGCAGAAGTAAATTATTTCATTAACTCGACCAGTGAGAAAAACAGGGATAATTTATTACAAACTTTAGAGTTCAAGGTACAGACATTAAAAGAGCCACATTTTATTGGTGAAAAAATGGGAGTGGCGAATCGGCGAATAGGTTTTAGAGTCAAACCCTCAGTAAAGAACAGCAATAGTCAACTTGGCACGTTACGGTCAAATGATAGCCTATCAGCCTCTGTAGCGGCTGTTAAATGCTCTGCAACAGTAACACACGGGCGCCAGTGACGTAGCTAGGGAGGGGCCATGGACCCCCTCCTGGAAGAATTGAGCTTAATATTTCATTTCTCATCTTAGTTACTCTGTTATAATTTTAGTAAATTCTCCAACGTTTAGGCGAGAGGCAGTATTTTATTTATTTATTAAACTATCATTTTTATATGTAAAGCGAAGAATTATTCGAAAACTAACACCGTAATTGTGTGTAATATTTAAAATAGTTGTTGCTTTTTCGTTTTACAGTTAAATGATGAATATATTAACGTCCCACCACCATGAAAACGTCTTTGCCGCTTAAAATTGAAAATAAAGAAATGAAATTCTTCTTCCTATTCGTATTAACTATATCTTTAAAACATCTACAATAATTCTACAACCAAACATAAAACCCAGAAGGTGTTTATATTTTAAAATTGTTCTTGTAGGGTAAAATCGAGATAAACACTATTAAAGCTCTTAAAAACTCTCCTAAAATATAACACTAACATTAAGACCTGACCTCCAAAAAATTGAATTTATTTATTTTTGTAATTTTTCAATTTTTCTAAATAATGGAGGCTATAGGAGACATTTCATATTTTATACAGTTTTTTCTAATCTATCAATGAAAGTCAAATAAGCAAAATCCAACGCCCATTATAACATTTTTATTTCTTCCCAATAATACATAGTAAGCATTAAAGCACTGCAGATCTATATTTTTACAAACTTGCAAACAATACTCCTTTAAATCATAATTGATAACTTTAAAAATAAACAGTTCCGTGACATAAGCTAACTTATACGCTAAAGTATTAATAAATATCGCTCTTCTCAAAATAGGTTTTCACCTTTCAAATTCATTAACACACAAGGTAAGCTAGCTAATCATTTCTCACGTTTAAATAAAAAAGGGGAAAGATTATGTTTTATATAAATTGCATTTTATATGCGTTTTATCGTTTTATCTGGTGAGACAAAATGTACATCCAATCGCATTGTTTCAAATCATTGGTCAAAGCAATAAAATGTACTATTAAAAATTAATTATTTAATATTTTAAACCCTTCGCTACCCTCATATTTCGACCTGCAACAAAATTAGAACCATGAGGATCTTTTTTTAGATTCCTAAAGCAGATAAACTTTACATAATCCTTTTCCAACCTATCACGTTCTACCCATTGTTACAATTACCTGCACATTATATTAGATATTTTTCAAAATTTTGTTCAATGGCAGTATACTCATATTTAATTATCTAACGATTGTAGTTAAAAAGAATATTTTGGGAATTATGGGAAAACGTTTAATACATTTAAGCTTATCAAACTGCGTACAATTTAACCATTTATTCATTTAACAGAATTTAAATCTATCAATATTGTTTATATGAAAGATATAATAAATGGAATTCGAATGCCGTAATTTTCTATGAGTCCTCATTCTTGGAGAATTCATAATGGATTCAATACTCTACAGGCGTTTATACAAGGTCGATAACCTCCGCCTTAAATTTTAAACTTAAAAACAAACAAGATTAGCCATATACATAATTAATAGACTTATTTTTTTATATGCTGGTTCTATTGTTTTCATGTGTTTTTTACAAATAGTTTTGTTTATGACAGAGATTTCCGTACTTGTGCGTTAAGTTTTATTTTTATAATGATGAAAGTGATTTCCATAATAACAACCAATATTAACAAGAAACAACATTTATCTCATCTTATGTAGTTTTTAGTTTATTTACTATGGGGTAGATTATCACAATTTATTACGAATAGATTGTTTTAAGGCCTCTGTTAGTAAAACATTAAAAATTATAATTGCCACAGTAAGGTTTAATAATGTAACAACGTTTCTGTACAAAAAGTAGTTATTTCATTTTTTCGTGTTTTTAAAAGTAGATATTGATTTTAGCCAGTTTCAAAAGTTTGAACGTTTATTTAAACTTCAGATTAGAATTTAAGTTAACCACGTTCAATCTGATGGCACCATAAATAAAAACTAAATAATTGATCAAGCGCAATGTATAATTTTAACATAAAAATAAATATAATAACAAAAACGTAATGTTGAAACAAAACAAGTTATTTGAATTATCTTATATCTTATTGAATTTATTTTTTATAGCAGTATAATCAATAATTAGTGACATCTTGTGTATTAAGATGATATTTTAATCGACGTTTAGTACGCTAATCTAAAGTTTCGGTCAACACACAAAATATCAACGACCTCCTTTTCGATGTTTATTTTAATTTTGTATTCTTTAGAAATTTAAAATAATGTAGCGCTAAAGTTTATTTTGTCTTGAAATAGATAAACTTTGAAGAATATCTTCAGAGGATACGTCATTTTAGGGAACCTCCGCCAGTGAGTATACAGGAGCTGGCTGCTCGAGATGGACATGAGGCCGTGTCAGTTCCTGGTCAGTTTCTCCAGGTTCCAGATATGGACCTTCTACTACTACGTAGATGTGGACCATCAGCTGCCAGTGGATTTCTGAAGTTTTCTCTTCTTTACTTTCAGGGAACACAACAAAATATTGTTGTTCTTCAACCATCGGAAAAATGGCTTCCTTTTCACTACATGAGGTTTAGGTTTTTTATAACACGAGTTGATTTCTGTCAAAACCTTCCCTCATTACATGAGTCAAATACTTGCCACTTCTGCAGATCTACTATAATTTAATTGATGTTTTTAAAGCCTAAGAGATGGGCTTGGGATCAATGGATGGGAATGGTCCGTGGATATGAAGGATTTGTTTTTATTCGTTGAAAAGTGTGATTATACTACTTTTCACAGAAGTTTCTCAACAAAGACACCGAGTTTTTCAAATTCCAAGCACTGTTTACTTCTTCATTGAACTACCTGACTTACTCAACAGTTCTTGCGTGTGAATACTGGAGGACGTCCTAACATGTAGGGCAAGTCCCTACGCCACCTTACCGCCTGCTTAACGCGTCGAAACGATGGACAACTCGCAGGACTCAGTATTCCCTTAGAAAGCCGCCAGCTGGTCGGTGACGTATTTCGGAGACCGACGCCCCGCAAGGAAACCCACCGTTGTCCAGTTCTAGTGTCCGTTTCCGAGAAAGCCCCTGGAGGAATTCTCACGCCAGATTGAGGTCATGGCTATGACCGCGGTTGGCGGTTGCCGCGGATGTCCGCGAGGGAGGCCTCAGGGTGTGATTAGGGATGTCCTGGAGATATGGCGGATTGACTTTCCTAAAAAAAAATATAACACTTTGAAACAACTAATCGTCGATCAATCATTAGTTTTGCTTTGAAAAACTAATATAATTCATAATATTCTCATCTTTAAAAAGTTTTAATCGTACAATAAATATTAAAATACTGTTATTCTATTCACATGCGTGCTTCAACCGTGTCTTTCAGAGTTTTCTTTATCAAAAGCCTCAACTGAAATTAGGAACAGAGAGTAAATTGACTACCGAATAAGAGCCAACTGTTTGTAGCTGTTAACTTACAACAAACAAAGCGGTCTCCGCAACGGTCGAAATTAAAGCTCTGTCAAAGTTCGGCGGAAAGCGGGCGGTTGCCGCGATGGGGTAATCTAAATGCTGCATACATTAGACCAGATTAACCAAAGTGGGACGGTCTGCGGACCAGGAGTAAGACAAGGTGAGATAATGGGGAAAGTTACACATCTTTGAGGTAGTATTAGAATGTAGAATGGCCACACGCGCAGTTAGGGCGATAAGGCGGCGTGTGTGGCTATCATGGAAATTATAGTCGAAATTCGCAGATCTTTGAAACTAAGTAAAAATATTGAATTTCTAGTATGCACTTACTTTAAGATTTAAGGCACTTCATTTATAAGTTTAATAAAAAATTAAAATAATTGGTATTAGTCAAATCTCATCATTTCGATACTAAGGTGAGCTTATTGGATGGGTGGAAAACATAAGTGAACAACGATTAAAAAATGTATTTTGAAGCAATTTAATGTTCTTAAGATGTACTGTTACTGTTAAACCATCATATTGGGCTTCGGAAGTTCGGGAAAAATATCTTAAACTAATTTACATTTTAAGTATACCATAATTATGTATTAATGTTATTGCGTAGTTGTTGCTGAGTATTGAAAATGAGATATTTGAATGGTTTTTTCCATACCTATAAAAAGGATGAAACAAAATTCTGGTGCGCTAAACAGAATGTCCCAACATTATAAAACGCAGTATATATTTCTTTTAATAGTACCCTTTGATATTTTCAGGAATAAATAGCTTATTTAAATATGAAACCCACAAATCTAAGACTTTCATCGTAACGTTATAGCTTCTTTTACATTTCAGTTGTATTTATTTGTAATCGGATTTTGTCAATTTTTAAAGCAATGTTTAAGGAAACGTAATTAATGACGTAAAAAGTATTTTGATAATTTGACAAAAAAAAACATAGGCATTTAAACAGGATATTTTGAAAATGTTATAGAAGAAAAGACTATTTGTAAAACAGTTTTAGATAAAAATGTAATTACTAAACAGTATGTACATGTTACTTACGTACATGAGTTAACTTCAGGGAGTGAAATTTCGTTTAGTGGTAAGTGAATAGTTTAGGGAAATTTTATGAATTTATATAATTTAAGAAAACACTATTTAAAATTACTAAAAGAAATTTGTATTTTTAACGCTTTTGATTTTTGGGGCTGGTTAAACCATTGTTCAAATTGTCCTTACAACTACTTAAAATTCCTTCGTCGCGTGATAGAAAACTTCATATTTTCTACCCTTGGTCAAGTTACCTTAATTAATTGATTGTGACTAAAAAGGTTTAATAAATTGAAATCTGTTAAGGTGAATCTGTCGTCTCATTTAACTTAATATTAAAAGTTGTTATATTTTGGTAACATTTATTTAGAATCTACTATAGCCAGGTAAACCAAACTCTTGACCTAACTATTATACCTTTATTCAGACAACATCAATTCCAGGCCAATAAGCTCTTCCATATCTTCTAGCTTCCAATTATTAGTTCTTGCTGTTACTCTAGTTCTTTTGGTCTGCTACTCAGCTTTTTTATCGGCTTTTATTTGCCACATTTGATAACGCGCCTTTGCTTAACACAGTTTGCACCAGCATCACCAAAGCATTCTTGCAACACCTTACCCTACCTAAGCAAACTGAGTTCCAAAACTCGTATGTTGAGTATTTTAAGTGCAACAAAAACTAGTTTTGTGTCCGTGACCATAGAACATTATTGCAAGAATCATTTGGACATTGAGTCCTTCCATGCAGGCATTTCTGGAGTAGTCATGTTCAAAAAATCTCCATAGATAGGCTTAGTTTGTTTCGTAACTTTCAAATAGAATGAAGACTAATGTAACCGACATAAATTTTGGAGCAAGAAAATCAATATTACACAAATTATATTTGTGTAAGAATAAAAAGTGGGAAAATCAACAATGTGCTATATAATGTTGTTAAATTTATTTGAATAGCTTATTAAATATAGATTAGTATTTTATATCAAACGACTCTTAAAATAATAAAGAACACGAATAAAATATTCAGTTAAAATATTCTTTTTTCGTAAAATAAAATGAAAAAACTTTTTTTTGAAAAGATTTCGTCAGACACCATGTACCTGAAATTTCACAACTCTAATCCATCACTGAGATATTTTGCTTAATCGGATGAGACACAAATCTCCGTGGCATGCATCAATGGCATGAGTATATTCGTATTTACATCAGTAAACAGGTCAAACCTAGGAAAAGCCTTTTCTCGTAAAGTTTTTCGCCTTACATGAGAAGTCAGGCTTGGTATGTGAACTGAAGATGCAATCTCCAAGCCTCTACTTGTTAACGATACAGTGTAAAGAAAGGCGATGACGTAAACACCGTGGCGAGATCGTAAATGAGCTCAGATCCACGGGGCCATCAACCGTGGGGAGAGTCGCGTGGTAGCATCGTGAGTGGGCCACACATGGGATTGAGACGCGGTCGGTGACGGTAACTAAACACTCGGCCCATAAAATACTTTTATAGTCGAAGCGGCTAATATAGACAATGGTGGTTGATAGTGATAGATTCATTAGACGCATTCCTGCAGTAATTATGGAGGCAGCTACACGGTAGAGGAGTGGTCCCGGGACCCTGCTCCTCTCTTGGAATTCGCCCTCGCGTCCTATTCATGGCCAAAATTGATTTTGTTTCTTTTTGAGACCGTCCTCAACGAGTGTTTAACCACCACCGTCGTTGCTCTGGTCTTTTTCGGTTTTTAATGGCCGTAAATTGGATAATGAATTGCGGCCACTTAATAAACATTTTGAAATAACCACACGACTTAGATCAGTGCATCTTTTAATATTCAAAAGTATGGACCAATGTTAACAAATTTCATACCATCGGTTAGTACACCTGTCACAACATGGAAGATTTACATACAGATAGCATCTTCAATGTCCTTTTTAGTAGACTCTTCTACTGAATAACAGAGTATTGAAAAGGACTTGGCTGTATTTAATCATTATTGTAAAGACTGTTTAGGCAAAGAATGTCTGTGGTTCACCATTACGTTTCACTTAATGTTTTAACGGTTTTATAACATAACTTTGAAGTGAATTCAGAATTCAGAGAATATAAACCATATGCAAGACTATTGACCTTTTGCAAAGTAAAAATGATCATTTCAAGGATAGAAATCAAGGATGGGGAAATTCGCGCACGGTAATGGCTTACTTTCAGGGGTTTTAACTGCAGTATTTAAATTTGTGGTATAACTCGTGAAACAACTATTGTTGACAAGTCACGTAACGCTAGTCCTTAAGGTACTGTAGTTCCATCTTGGAACATAATATGCTGTAGCTATGTGCCTCGCGAAAACGCGATAACGGAAGATTATCACCCAGAAGGACTTATTAGGTCCAAGTCTTAATATGGAACGATTGTAAGAACAGGATCATTTCTCAGAAAATGGTTTGTAGCAAAACAAAAGGATGCTATTTTATAAAAACATGTGAGTATGATTTCTCATCGATTCTGTGTCAGACACTTAAATTTATTAAATATCTACAAAATGGTATATTTGTAAAAGGAACCCTCTACTGTTGTGCTTTCACCAAACACTTAGTCAATTACATGTTTTAGCGAACAGTTTTTGAGGAAACTTTCAGAAACCTGACAGAATAGCGCAAGGAATATTTTCTAAACGTGTTATGATATTGGTCTTTTAGTGACTGAAAAATTATTTTAAAGTTTATTTTTTTTTTCTTAAGTGGATTGGAAAAATGTCTGTTTTCTATGATTGTAATTCAAAAGCTGTTCGAATATAAGTTCTGGCGGCAGATTATCTATAAGAAATTACGTTTCCTAGAGCTTTAAAACTAACAGTTTCTGATGTTTCCAACGAGGCTCTTTATCACATAAATATGTACTTTAACAAAAATCCGTAAAATATTCAATTGTAATGTAGTTAAGCTAACACAGGGGCTAAATACTTGATCAAATTAAAACTGTAATAATGTATCGCTAGTCCGAAATTAAATTACTCACCTTTTTATAACTGACACTATCCTATACTTCCTAAGGGATGTTTTGAAATAAAATATCTTTTTTTACTCCAGCTCATTAGTGGTATAATGTAAATTGAATTGAATACTATTTTTTCACCTTTTATTTTAAATGTCTCTCTTAAATTGTCCTTATACTGAGGAATACTGAACCACACATCAAACAGGATTTGAAACATCAAATCTCGATTGGAAGCCATTATGAAATTTCGAGCAAAAAGCAATGATAAACATTGTCATTGAGTCCATGTTTACGTCATCATTAGCAGTGCTGTACGACCGTTATAAACTTGTATCTACTTTATTTACTTACTAATTTTTATTATTTAGGTGTAGTATGTATATTTAGTAAATTTTAATAACCTTTAAGCTATTTCTTAATGTTACTTGCTTCTTCGGTAGTATGCTGTACAGTCTTCAATCGCCCGTCATCTTGAAAGATGATACGTTAGCATAATATTAACTTTTATCGTGTTAATCTGCAATAATAATAATTGGACGGAATTCTTCATATTTACTGGCTTCAGAAAAAAAAAGTAAAACATAAAAATCATATGCATAGAGACATAATTTGAACTAAGCATTTCTGACCAATGTTTATATAATTTTTTTTTCTTGAAACGAGGAACAAATTCCCAAAGTATTTCCGAAGTGAAACACCCTGTATATCACCGTCAGGTTATGAGCACCAGTAGTTATGTAAAAGTCCATCACTAGTTAACACTCTTATATAAGTCTAAAAGTCTTGGAGTTGTTAAAAACATGCTTTGTAACCCAAGACCGTCTCCGGGTGGATTGTTGTCAATGGAGTTGTAATCAAAAGCAACCAATCATGCCACGTGAAAGGAATAAACAGTTATTACAGGACAGACTTATAAGGAATAAAGGCCCCAAGGTTGTCCTCTTGTCTTCAACAG
Source organism: Homalodisca vitripennis (assembly GCF_021130785.1). NCBI lineage: Eukaryota > Metazoa > Arthropoda > Insecta > Hemiptera > Cicadellidae > Homalodisca > Homalodisca vitripennis. The sequence goes on from NC_060209.1 coordinate 78,111,693, forward strand.
TTGACATAGGAATATACGCTACTGTAATGCATGTTTGTAACCCAAGAGCATCTACGGGTGGATTGTTGTCAATGGAGTTGTAAGCAAGTAAAACTACTTATGTTGTGTCACGTTAAAGGAATAAACAGTTACTACAGGACTCGGACTTATAAGGAATAAAGGCACCAAGGTTGTGTTCTTTTCTTCAACAGTCGATTTAGGAATATACGCTACTGTGGTGCAGAATGTACGGAAGTCTTGTAATATGTTTTTGTGGAATGTACATAGAACTTTGAAAAATACAATTTGTGTATATATATAATTTAATACTTCTGCAGTGACTGAAATAGTTTTGAAAATTATTATAAAAATGTGGTTGTTCGCGATCATAGATTTATGGCTGAATGAAGTAGTACTAATAGTTGATACTACATGTGTATGTGTATTCTATGTTTCTGTAACCTCCAATAGAATTTAATTCAAGCGAGTATGACGAGAGTTTTCTTTCTAATAACAATAAGGTAACACTTCCCGCTTTCTGGTTCAACCCAGGCCGCATAAACGCGTATTTTATTGTTTCTCCCAGTTAGTGCGTTAAAGTCTGAGATAATGAAATTAATATTCCAAGCTATTGAGTTAATACCCAGACATATAGCTAAACCACATAAATTTATCATTTTTTAGTCGACAGATGGTTGAATAAAATAGAACCAAATAGTTTATAATCTCTATAAAATATATACGTAAAGAAGTGAAAAAGTTGTAGTTAAGTTATATTAGTGTTAATTGCGTTTGTAAGGGGATTATGTCTATGATAGTGGTCATTTTTATTTCGTACTGACTGTTTCTGAGGAGCACTGTTCAAATCCATTTGAAAATTTAGTTGACATACTCGGGAATCGAACCCGTATGCTCTCTGTTAGAGAGTCAACTAATCCCTATGATTGGACTACCAATAGTCTAACAATTGTTTTGCCAGACTCCCCCTTTCTCCGCCATTATTTTTATGTGAGAGTGACGTTTAAACTAGATTGTTTTGTCATAATATCAAGGTAGGAGTAGCCACACGATGTGTCACAGAACAGGCTTCGCTGAAGTTGCAAAATTGCAAAGTTTCAAGTCTATATGTGCTTTCAAGTTATCATGCGGATATACAGACAATCACGCAGAACATTTTATATTGATACAGCCCGCAGGCAGACTGAAGAGAAATTGTGCCAGTCTACTTGAGTTATATGCTTTAATAAGCCAAATCCCATGAGTAGACATGACCACCATCTAACTCTTTCATGTCAATATATAAATAAGTTTCATTATAAATTTACGTTTATAATTGGCATCTCGAGATATCATCTGGATATTTAGGCAGCACTGTGTCATTATGTCACATGTTAAAATTTCTTATGATTGTAATATTTATTTACAAATTTGTTTGTTCTACAATTTTTGTTGTTGTCGATTTGGACTATAGTCTAGTTTAAAATCCTGGTGATTACCTACAAGACTAATGTAAATATGTTCTCCTACGCTAACCTAAATCCTGTGAAGTGACCCGTACCGTCTTCAAACTCGAAGTTGCATATTCAAAAATTAAGCGCAAAATTTCAAGCATAAATTTCAGTACTATCTTTACATAGTTGTTTATCTATCCCCTCGAGTTGTAGGTTTAGTAAATTCTCAGCCACTTAATGGGTTAACTTTATATTTCAGAAAGACATAGGACATGTAACGGCATATCCTAAATCATCACCACAGCGAGGGTCGTTGGAGTGGACATTAAACTAGATGGAGATGGATGCAAATATTCCAAGTGAAATAGGTTAGCACATCTGCTGGGGTCTGATTAGAGACTGGGTTGCCGAAATCAAACAGTCGCCCGGGCAATCAGAATAATGACACAGTGAAGTCGGCTGTAGCGCAGTAACTTGAGATGTGGTTAGGAGCCGGGGGTCGGTGTACACTACAGTGTTTCGTATACCTATACTTGCGGTTAGTGGATCGATGTGGTTAGGTCCTATCGAAAGTGTAATGTCACTAAGGTTTTACCGGCCGACACAGGCCTTAAATTTAAATTCGTTGGTCCAATTCCGTTATACAGCACACCCCAAAATCTTCTGGACAAATACCGATCTTAAACAATTGAATACTTTATTCAGCGTTGTTAATGACTACAAAGAATCGGTTTACGGCGATATCAGGAAAGCTATCAAACATCTTATTGCTATAAAAATAACGAACTTTAAACTTATTGGGCAGCGGAGCTTAGAACTGCAGCATTTCCCAGTAGAATACAATTGTGCAAATGACTTTATAATATTTTGTAGTTCTCTCAGGCATTTTGCAATTAGAATCTTTATTTTTTTCTGTTACGTAATTTACACTACCTTGATATATATTGTAAACAATGAAGCTTCATACATAAAGAAAGTTTTGAACGTACTCGTGTATGAAAGTACTGAAAATACATCGTCCGAAGTCTGAAAAGATGCTTATCATCTAAGTTATTGAATAGCAGACAGTTAGAGGATATCTCTAAAAGTTGAATAGTACGTTGGAAAAATACAGTACAAAGTTCTGAAATGGCTTTAATTGTTCTTAATATTTCAATATTTTGAAATATTACAACGTGCGTAGGTTTGACACTCTGAAAATATCTATGCTGCCAAATCCGAAAAGATCACTGAGGTGGAAAATAAACTAGTAATACCACGTCAGATGCTCCCAGAATTCTGGAAGATTGTAGATTAACTTTGCAAGGGTCGTGCACAATGACGTACCTGCAGTGCTACTGAAACGTAGAATCAGCATGTAGTATGTCTTAAAGATAAGATAGCTTACAGTACTTCAACAGTAAGAATATTATGCAGTCAAAGAGACAAAAATGACTCTAAGAAGTATATTGGCTGAACAAAGCGAAACCAGTAAATCGGGCCGGTTCGAAAAGTTCTTGTCTGCACGTGTGTGTGGATGTATGTGGGTATGTCCGCGTGGGTTTGTCTGCATATTATCTCGAGAACGGTGTGACGTACAGCGAGTTGATCACCAAAGTTGGTCTGCTGAATTGTGATGTGCAGCCAAAAGTTGGGATTTTGCACTCCACTACATATACATGAAGTAGATAAAAAAGACCAGACGTAGACACTTTTTGATCGAAGTAGGCTTCTCAGACATACGTGATATGTTCTTGATGAGGGTAACAAGGCAAACTCAATTCGATCCATTCTACTCGCACAAAACCGGAAACAATTAGCATACTAATGAAAATCTAATAAAATTCCATGCTGATAGAAAATGAATATGACATAAATCGCTCAGATGCTATCTACAGGTCTGAGCCTTTGCTTAATGTAACAGCGCGGTCTGCCTGAGTAGAAATCGCCCCGAGCAGATCGCCTAACTTCGCGGAATGTGTTGTGAGAGAAATTGACGTACACTTTGTTAATTTGTAACGTGTGGAAATAAATATGTTATGTGTGGTAAAGTGAAACTTGGTTGTATAGCTAAACCGTAATGTTGTAACACAAATGACATACTAAGGAGACGTGGTGGCTAATATTCCTGAAATATAAGAATTTAGAAGCAAACGGTGCTGGCCCACGCCATGTTTCCGGAAGCTATGGAATCCGCGCAAAGTGCTGTTAGCCGCTGCGGGCGCAATGACACAATTAAACATCGGTTTTAGAATTCAGAAGGCGTTTCACCCGGGCGACTAATCATACGCGATTGGTTGGCCGCCGACAATGCCTCCCATTGTTTGCCCCCATGTTTTATATTCATACTGAGTACCAAGGCCACGAACAAGCCCAAAGTTGGAATCGCCAACTCGCCGTCCACTCCTCACTTCTTATACTCGTTTAGGACTTTCCTGGTTGTCACATTCCAATTTTTCACTAAATCATTCCGAAGGTACCGTCTGATCGCTGAATTCTTCTTGACTATTGTGGCTGCACCGCGCCAGATGTGCCATGGATGGCTCTCCTCGACCTCGAAACTGCATGTCACTTGGCTACTGGAACTCTTCTTTGCAGTCTAGCTAGGTACTGTCTGATCGGTGATGTCCTCTTAAAGATTGTGGCTGTCTCACCAGATGTGTCATGGGCGGCTCTCATCGACCTCGACACTGCACGACACTTGGCTACTGGAACTCTTCTTTGCAGTCTAGCTAGGTACTGTCTGATCGGTCATGTCCTCTTAAATATTGTGGCTGCCCCACTAGATGTGTCATGAGCAGCTCTCATTGACCTCCACACTGCATGACTCTTGGCTTCTGGAACTCTTCTTTCCCGTCTAGCTTAATACTGTCTGATCGGTGATGTCTTTTTAAAGATTGGGGCTGTCTTACCAGATGTGTCATGCGCGGCTCTCATCGACCTCGATACTGCATCTCACTTGGCTACTGGAACTCTTTTTTCCAGTCTAGCTTAATACTGTCTGATCGGTGATGTCCTCTTAAAGATTGTGGCTGTCTCACCAGATGTGTCATGGGCGGCTCTCATCGACCTCGACACTGCATGTCACTTGGCTTCTGGAAATCTTCTTTCCCGTCTAGCTTAATACTGTCTGATCGGTGATGTCCTCTTAAAGATTGTGGATGTCTCACCAGATGTGTCATGGGCGGCTCTCATCGACCTCGACACTGCATGTCACTTGGCTACTGGAATTCTTCTTTGTCATCTAGCTAGGTACCGTCTGATCAGTGATGTCCTCTGTGGCTACCTCAACCGATGTAATGTACACTATTAACACTCTCAACCCCCTGTGAGTATGGCGGGTCACTTGTTGCATAATAATATAGACTGCTGGAGCTGAAAGTGTTATGTAGCATTGCCTGAATAGCTTTAGTACATAATGTTATAACTCTCAACCCCCTGTGAGTATGGCGGGTCACTTGTTGCATAATAATATAGACTGCTGGAGCTGAAAGTGGTATGTAGCATTGCCTGAATAGCTTAAGTACATAATGTTATCACTCTCAACCCCCTGTGAGTATGGCGGGTCACTTGTTGTATAATAATATAGACTACTGGAGCTGAAAGTGTTATGTAGCATTGCCTGAATAGCTTAAGTACATAATGTTATCACTCTCAACCCCCTGTGAGTATGGTGGGTCACTTGTTGCATAATAATATAGATTGCTGCAGCAGAAAGTGTTGTATAGCAATGCCTGAAAAGCTAAAGTACGTAATGTTAAAATCTGCACCTATGATCTACCAAATTTAAAATTGTTCCTATTCGCTTATTTTACGTGTAGGAAGTCACAGCGTTTTGCGGATGCAAGAATGTTCAATTGCATGGCGAATTAATTAAGGAAGCTCCACTTACTTAAAATATTATATTTTTATTCGGTAACAATGTTACAAATTTTAGGAATTCGAATCATTTATCACCATGTGTGTGAGCTTTGAATTGAAAATAGGTTTCAGCTTATAAATGGTTTATATTACACCGTTGTATCTTTGTATGATTTCTCTTTTAAAAGGGAACTTAGAGCATATTAAAAGCATTTAACGTATAGTTTAACATGGGTGTAAAATTATGATTGTTGTTTCAACTGCAGTAAAAAAATGTTTTGTTATATAAAATCTTATAAAAAATTAAACATGAACGTATAGTTTTACATTTAAATTAAAGGTAGACATAAATATTATCCGATCGATAAATCTATAAAACAGATCATATGCATTCTACTTTTAAATAAATTTCTCAACTTTTCTTTAGGCTTTAATTGATTATAGACTAAATTTCCTCCTTTACATTATTTGGTTCTACGACGAAGCATATTTATGTAGTATTCCTTTAACAACAAGCTGTTTCGAAATTTTAGATTTCGGTGTCTATAATGACTTAATTAAATGTCGGCTCTTAACATGTTCGTCCTCTTAGTAATTATTGTTTAAGCAGTTTCCTGTTGCTATAAATAGGGTTTAAAAATATGATACATAATTTGCCAATGCACCACAAAGTGGAAGTCCAAGTTGAAGAGAACAGACGGCGGCCGGTGGCCTTGCAGATGCAGGCAGACTCAGACTGGAAGCTTAGACGCCCATTCGGGGCACGACGACGTTATTTTCGTCATCGCCCTCACGTGATCTGGCATCAAGTCTAAACCTAGCCATGCCAGCTTCTTTGACAACCGATTTACTATCGCTATTATGTTTCTCTGGCGTCACCTAATATTGCTGTTATGTTATTAAACAATCCGGAACACCTACTGACCCAGTACCTGGCTGGAGTTGTTCGTAGCTTACAAGAGATATTTCTCTGGCGTCACCTAATATTGTTGTTATGTTATTAAACAATCCGAAACACCTACTGACCCAGTACCTGGCTGGGGTCGTTCGTAACTTACAAGAAATGTTTCTCTGGCGTCACCTAATATTGTTGTTATGTTATTAAACAATCCGAAACACCTACTGACCCAGTACCTGGCTGGAGTTGTTCGTAGCTTACAAGAGATATTTCTCTGGCGTCACCTAATATTGTTGTTATGTTATTAAACAATCCGAAACACCTACTGACCCAGTACCTGGCTGGGGTCGTTCGTAACTTACAAGAGATATTTCTCTGGCGTCACCTAATATTGTTGTTATGTTATTAAACAATCCGGAACACCTACTGACCCAGTACCTGGCTGGAGTTGTTCTTAGCTTCCAAGTGTTGTTTCTCTGGCGACACCTAATATCGCTGTTATGTTATTAAACAATCAAGAACACCTACTGACCCAGTACCTGGCTGGAGTTGTTCTTAGCTTCCAAGTGTTGTTTCTCTGGCGACACCTAATATCGCTGTTATGTTATTAAACAATCCAGAACACCTATTGACCCAGTACCTGGCTGGGGTCGTTCGTAACTTACAAGAGATATTTCTCTGGCGTCACCTAATATTGTTGTTATGTTATTAAACAATCCGGAACACCTACTGACCCAGCACCTGGCTGGAGTTGTTCTTAGCTTCCAAGTGTTGTTTCTCTGGCGACACCTAATATCGCTGTTATGTTATTAAACAATCAAGAACACCTACTGACCCACTACCTGGCTGGAGTTGTTCTTAGCTTCCAAGTGTTGTTTCTCTGGCGACACCTAATATCGCTGTTATGTTATTAAACAATCCAGAACACCTACTGACCCAGTACCTGGCTGGGGTCGTTCGTAACTTACAAGAGATATTTCTCTGGCGTCACCTAATATTGTTGTTATGTTATTAAACAATCCGGAACACCTACTGACCCAGCACCTGGCTGGAGTTGTTCTTAGCTTCCAAGTGTTGTTTCTCTGGCGACACCTAATATCGCTGTTATGTTATTAAACAATCAAGAACACCTACTGACCCAGTACCTGGCTGGAGTTGTTCTTAGCTTCCAAGTGTTGTTTCTCTGGCGACACCTAATATCGCTGTTATGTTATTAAACAATCCAGAACACCTACTGACCCAGTACCTGGCTGGAGTTGTTCTTAGCTTCCAAGTGTTGTTTCTCTGGCGACACCTAATATCGCTGTTATGTTATTAAACAATCCAGAACACCTACTGACCCAGTACCTGGCTGGGGTCGTTCGTAACTTACAAGAGATATTTCTCTGGCGTCACCTAATATTGTTGTTATGTTATTAAACAATCCGGAACACCTACTGACCCAGCACCTGGCTGGAGTTGTTCTTAGCTTCCAAGTGTTGTTTCTCTGGCGACACCTAATATCGCTGTTATGTTATTAAACAATCAAGAACACCTACTGACCCAGTACCTGGCTGGAGTTGTTCTTAGCTTCCAAGTGTTGTTTCTCTGGCGACACCTAATATCGCTGTTATGTTATTAAACAATCCAGAACACCTACTGACCCAGTACCTGGCTGGGGTCGTTCGTAACTTACAAGAGATATTTCTCTGGCGTCACCTAATATTGTTGTTATGTTATTAAACAATCCGGAACACCTACTGACCCAGCACCTGGCTGGAGTTGTTCTTAGCTTCCAAGTGTTGTTTCTCTGGCGACACCTAATATCGCTGTTATGTTATTAAACAATCAAGAACACCTACTGACCCAGTACCTGGCTGGAGTTGTTCTTAGCTTCCAAGTGTTGTTTCTCTGGCGACACCTAATATCGCTGTTATGTTATTAAACAATCCAGAACACCTACTGACCCAGTACCTGGCTGGGGTCGTTCGTAACTTACAAGAGATATTTCTCTGGCGTCACCTAATATTGTTGTTATGTTATTAAACAATCCGGAACACCTACTGACCCAGCACCTGGCTGGAGTTGTTCTTAGCTTCCAAGTGTTGTTTCTCTGGCGACACCTAATATCGCTGTTATGTTATTAAACAATCAAGAACACCTACTGACCCAGTACCTGGCTGGAGTTGTTCTTAGCTTCCAAGTGTTGTTTCTCTGGCGACACCTAATATCGCTGTTATGTTATTAAACAATCCAGAACACCTACTGACCCAGTACCTGGCTGGAGTTGTTCGCAGCTTACTAGTGTTATTTCGATCTTTTTCGGGCAGTGTTTGATACTGTCATGTATATGTTAAAAACCGATCTCTGAACTACATTTATTCAGTTATAAAGTTATTCGTTTAAACAATAGCTCATTGTAATAAATCCTTGGGCGTAATAAATCTATGCCTAACTAACTATATGTTGTATGGGTTTGGTTTTGTTATTATAATAACATCCAATACAAGTTGGGTTACACATTTATGACAAAAGTTTGGAATTTAAATTTAAAGCTATGAGCATTGTTTATTTTTTTGGTAGTGTAGCTTTATCTCCTATGCTTTGTATACTTAAATGAAATTTGAATGTGCTTACATTTTTTCAATTCAAATTTAAGATAATACTAAATTGTATTTTAAGAAGTTCAGGTGTTAAGAGGTTTCACAATATCGTATTGCAGTACAAGACGCGTAAGTCTAAAATGTATTTATTAAACTCCCGAAACTTAAACGATATAGAAGATTGTGTTGGAGAAGTAAGTGCCAATGTTGATGTGAGTGTCTGTGGCTAAGGTCAAAAACACCGCTTCACTCCAAAGACATGATTCAAAACCTCTCGTCTCCCTAAGCTCTGTCTACAAACGGGCAAAAACTAAAAAGAAAATGAGAGACCGAAGTGCCGATGTGGTGAGGAGAGTGGATGTGAGTGTCTGTGGCTGAGGTCCAAAACAATCCGCTTCACTCCCGAGACATGACTCAGCCGCAGCAGTTTCTCTTATAAGCTCCCGTCTCTCTAAGCTCTATCTGCAAACACACAAAAATAAGAGACCGAAGGTCCGATGAGGTAAAGAGTGTGGATGTGAGTGTCTGTGGCTGAGGTCCAAAACAATCCGTTTCACTCCCGAGACATGACTCAGCCGCAGCAGTTTCTCTTATAAGCTCCCGTCTCTCTAAGCTCTATCTGCAAACACACAAAAATAAGAGACCGAAGGTCCGATGAGGTAAAGAGTGTGGATGTGAATGTCTGTGGCTGAGGTCCAAAACAATCCGCTTCACTCCCGAGACATGACTCAGCCGCAGCAGTTTCTCTTATAAGCTCCCGTCTCTCTAAGCTCTATCTGCAAACACACAAAAATAAGAGACCGAAGTGCCGATGAGGTGAGGAGTGTGGATGTGAATGTCTGTGGCTGAGGTCCAAAACAATCCGCTTCACTCCCGAGACATGACTCAGCCGCAGCAGTTTCTCTTATAAGCTCCCGTCTCTCTAAGCTCTATCTGCAAACACACAAAAATAAGAGACCGAAGTGCCGATGAGGTGAGGAGTGTGGATGTGAGTGTCTGTGGCTGAGGTCCAAAACAATCCGCTTCACTCCCGAGACATGACTCAGCCGCAGCAGTTTCTCTTATAAGCTCCCGTCTCTCTAAGCTCTATCTGCAAACACACAAAAATAAGAGACCGAAGGTCCGATGAGGTAAAGAGTGTGGATGTGAGTGTCTGTGGCTGAGGTCCAAAACAATCCGTTTCACTCCCGAGACATGACTCAGCCGCAGCAGTTTCTCTTATAAGCTCCCGTCTCTCTAAGCTCTATCTGCAAACACACAAAAATAAGAGACCGAAGGTCCGATGAGGTAAAGAGTGTGGATGTGAATGTCTGTGGCTGAGGTCCAAAACAATCCGCTTCACTCCCGAGACATGACTCAGCCGCAGCAGTTTCTCTTATAAGCTCCCGTCTCTCTAAGCTCTATCTGCAAACACACAAAAATAAGAGACCGAAGTGCCGATGAGGTGAGGAGTGTGGATGTGAATGTCTGTGGCTGAGGTCCAAAACAATCCGCTTCACTCCCGAGACATGACTCAGCCGCAGCAGTTTCTCTTATAAGCTCCCGTCTCTCTAAGCTCTATCTGCAAACACACAAAAATAAGAGACCGAAGTGCCGATGAGGTGAGGAGTGTGGATGTGAGTGTCTGTGGCTGAGGTCCAAAACAATCCGCTTCACTCCCGAGACATGACTCAGCCGCAGCAGTTTCTCTTATATCCTCCCGTCTCTGAGCTCTGTCTGCAAACACGCTGACGAAAATATCGGAGCAGACATTTAGTTGACAGTGTTCATCAGGTTCAATTATGTACACATAACAGGCAAAGGTTATTGTGTGTATTCCCCTGGGAATGTAATTACACTTTTTTATAGTTACTTTGCTTTTGAAAAGTGTACTATATTTACATAAAAGGAGATTCGGATTTTCATTGGAAATATCAGTTCTGGGATGTCAGAGTAAAATTTGAGTGGTTATTTCATATATTTTGGTATTATGTATATATATATATATATATATATATATATATATATATATATATATATATATATATGATGTATTTGCTTCTTCAGTAGACTATATAAATTTATTTAAAGGTTTGAAAAGAAAATAACAATTTTTTAAGCCGCTGTAAATGGAATGTACTGTTTTACTTTTACACTGAATATAATGATTAAATTATCAGTATTTATAATCACTAGTAGCTTAACCAGATGGTATTACTTTATTTTTAATAAATATTTTATTTAAAAGCGATACAGTAGAACGCGTAATAACCAACCACGACGGGACCTGGTTTTGCTTTATATCGATTGAAAAAACAGTGGACATATCGTACAGGACTTCCAGTCAGTGTTGTCTGACGGTGAGTAGGCTATTATTTGTGTGTACATTCAGTACATTCGGTTTTAGGTGTATTAAGGTAGTAAAAATATAATTTGAGAAAACATAGTTTTTGAAATGTGTAACCCTTTTGATACTCTCCCATTTCACCTTCATTAATATTTATGGAACTTTCCATCAATTTCTCTCTTAAGAAATATTCCTCCATCAACTTCTCTCTTAAGAAATATTCCTCCATCAATTAGAAGTAGGCTAAACTAGACTACTAGTGCTTACGTAGTGAAAATTTTCTCTCGGCTCCCGGAATATAATATTAAATTCTCTGTAGTTTTTATACATTTTGCACAGTTCTGCTTCTGAAATTGGTACAAAATTTTTATGAATACTCACACTTTTTTAATTCTAAAATTTTAAAAACTAAGTAGATTGTTATTTTTATTTAAATACCTTACAAGTATTGTTTAAAAGAAGCTAGTTACATTTATAGAACTTTGTCATTTATAGCAAATTAAAGTTGTAACAGAATAGAAAGCATTTCTTCAAAACGACCTCCTAAATAAGTAGATTACCGAGTTTCATATAAATATGCAACTAATTATAATGTATAAACTTAAATTAAATATTATTCTTTGATGTCAATTTTATATTTTGTTTTACGAGTCCAAAAATTACCTAATAATTTTTAAATTGCAATACGCCACAACACTAGATAGTGTTATAACAAAGCTCTGACCACCTATAATTCTGAATGTCATTTATAGAGTGACATTTATAGAACTTTGTCATTTGTAGCAAATTAAAATTTTAACAGAGTAGAAAGCATGTCTTCAGATGGAATGCATGAATAGAAAACGACTTTCTAAATGAGTAGATTACCGAGTTTCATATAAAAATGCAACTAATTATAATGTATAAACTTAAATTAAATAATATTATTTGACGTCAATTTTGTATTTTATTTTAAGAGTCCAAAAATAACTTAATACTTTTTAAATTGCAATAGGCCTACGCCACAACACTAGTTAGTGTTATAACAAAGCTCTCACCACCTATAATCCTGAATGTCATTTTAGCACCTGACGGTTGTTACACAACATTAAATTTCAATATAGAGAACGTAAGGAAGATCAGGTAGACTTTGGTACATCATTTAGGTTTTAAGGGGAAACTGTTAGTTTAACCATTATAAATCAATTTTTATAATTTATACAGTTATGAATGCAATATCCGCACTTGAAAATTACCTTTTAACTGAAGTCTCTTACTGTCTGAAACGTGTATGAATTAATAGCAAGATTTTCCATGAAATTGTTGTTATCGAACTCTTTCAACGTTTTCGCAGTAAAGTTCTAAAACTCTCACATTAGACCACAAAAATATAAAGCTTCCTGATGTTTTCCATTAATAATCTGACGTACTTTTAAACCTCCATTAGAATGAATATTTGGTTTCGACAGCACTCAAATGTTAAGTGACATGCATGAGATGAAAATGTAAAAAATTAAGTGATCAGTCATTAAAACCAGTCATAAGTATTGCCATTGCCGTGCTGTTGACCGGAAAGTATTTAAATTTCTCCACCCATAAAAAATTCAGCTATTAGTTTCTTGATACTGAAGAAGTCTAGAAACTTGCAAAATACCAATAATCTGGAAACCGGAAACCGGCAATTCCATTTTATGAAAATGTGTATCGATTTTAGTAATGGAAAATCTACACCCGTGGTAATGAGGAGATGATTAAAAAAATGCTCGTATTGTCTTATTGCGGTCTTTGGTCAACTACATATTGACAAAATTACATCTACTTAGAAATGACGTGTGGGAGTTAACACCTTTTCACACGGTCAAGTGACTTGTACAGAAAAAAACCTGACCAGTAATTGAGCGGTACGGTGTTCGACGTCCCGGAGAAGTGCATCGGACGTGGGAGCAACCAGAAGCCAGAATCTGTTTTCGTATCCGTGACACTTCGGGCGGGACAACATCCAATTCAAATTGACAGACACTAATAGCTGAGCACTCGGAGATGGGCCACACTCCCCCCGGAGAGCTCTCGCTGCGTCGGCTTCCATTTTGTCATTTCCATATCTTCTTTGATGTACTGTCGTCGCACTCATCGTTTTGAGCTTTAAAATTACCGCTGAATTTAATACTTACCGTGCTTTATGAGTGAACAACAATCACTGACACAAAAAAATTGAGATTTACCAAATTGAAATTAAGTAAAACGAGCAAATTCTTATCGCATGAAATTCGAATTCAAACTGATCTTTTACTGTGGATACTTCTATAATCAACAGTTCCTTAGAAATATGGTATAATCTGAAGGAAAATCAGGTGTTTCGATCGGTTTTTTTATGTTTTTTTCATTTTATTATTCACACGTCTTCTCTCAATTCTCTGATCACTCAAAGTATAAGTATAGATCTTTAAAGTGGTCATTTTGCGGGTTTTTTAACTAAGCTCACGGAAAAATGGTGAAGACAATAGTATGAGTTTTCAACGTATATGTAAATTGACATGTATTAATTTACTACTACAAATACCTACGTGTTCTTATATGTCCATCTTAAAGGGGACTATGAAAGAAAATTAAACCGATGAGACCACTTTATAGTTGTAGCCTAGTTCGGGGATTATGTGTTTCGTTCAAAATGTGTTTACAAATAACGCCATCTTCAGGAATTTCTCTTATTCTATTTATCACAAGACCCCGTATCTTTGTCAACTGAGGTGTAACAATAATCTATTCCCCGGTAGTTCCTGTTGTACTGGGTGCCAGCCACACAGCTACCGAAAAATATAACCCTATGTTAAACTGTGAATTATTATAAAACATTCGAAGTTTCAACTTTAACGCTTACAGATGCAGAGGCCGAACGAAGAGAGTAGGCTGTGCCGGTCAACGGCACTGAAGTAGTCTAACCGGACACCGCAACAATGGTAGCAAGAGCCATTCAAAATACGGAAACTATTCTTCTTAAGTTTTGCCGATTACCCATCGACAATAGACGTGTCGCACAACTGGCCGTAAAATCTCAAATATGCTGATGGTAATACGACGGAAATTCCAGAAACATATGGATAGTTTTTACCGAAATTAAAATAATTCGAACCTTAAGTTTTTTTTTCAGTTCTTTCAGCTCAGTTGGTTTGAATGAGGTACTAGTTAGAGAAGCTTCTTACTTCCTCACTCGGAGGCACTTCGCGCGTATTAAACAGTATATCCGAAGAAATAGAACGAAGAGTCGTGAAAGAGAGACAGAAAAGGACATTCATTAGCTGAAAGACAATGTCGATTTATTAGAAGGGCGCGTTTAACCCGAGGTCTCGAAATATCTGTTCCCAGCCATCCATCTTCCACCATCAACAACTGCAGGCAGAAAATGAAGTGGTGAGGGTTATTTCAGTTGAGGGGGAGGGCCTTGTATTTACCCGTCTCAGACGGGACGGGACGAGAGACGATGTGGATCAGTCATCACTGTGACTTGGGGCTGCAGCGCGTAGCCAGCGCCGGGCGCGGCCTGTACGGGTATTTAGTCAGTTGTATCCCACATTGGACAAGGTGTTTATAGAAGCTCGCGCGTCAGCCCATCCCTCGCACCCCTTTGATCCCCTCGCACCCCGTGTTTGGCCGCGAATATCTAATTATAGCCGACTTTGTATCTACAAGTAAGCCCCGTCGTGATATGTGATCGTATCTCGAACCGGCCGCAACACACCACACATTCGTAGGTCTTTGTTATTCAGGAGTTCCTTATTTGTTAGAACATTACCGAAAGAAAAGTTTATAATGTCTGTAGAAGAATATTATTTTTTAGACATTATCGTTCACCTAAAACTTTAATTGAATAATTAATCACTCGGTTATTGCTATTATCCGATCCTAAAACTAGTAAGCCTTAGTTCAGTAGGATTTACTGTCTATTTTTAATGTACCTTTTTAAGTGGAGGAGCGCGATGAAAAGCATTAACAAGCCGTTGTGGGTTAAGCTGTAAATTATTTCAGATTTACTAATAGAATAGTGAGTGTTGTGTGAAACAAGAACTGGTATGATGTCGAAGAAAACGTTAATTTGGTGACTTTGATCACAAGGCTAGTCAGAAGAAAACTACAACGTGAGCTTAGACCTCCATAAAGTTTTTAAAATTATTTGTTTCAAGTCGTGTTTTAGTTTATTGAGCCAAATACAACGGTGAAATGAACGAAATGAGTTTCAGCCAAATTATTGAAAAGCCATCATGTGTTTTACTTTGGTGAAAATTCCGATTTCCGGCACTTCCAGTTAGCATTAACAGAGTAAATGCATTTGAAACCAAGCGTAAGACACGCGAATCGTTGATCAGCGCAAGGTAACCATATACAGACCCTGAAGGCAACAGTTTAATCTCCATATACCTAGTTTTCTGTGTGTGATATAAGTAGGCGTATCATTTATGTAAAGTGTATCAAGCAAAAATATGACATGAGAAGTAAATTATCATTTCCCATTGTTAATCCTTTTGGTACTCAAATCTAGCGCGCTTGACGATTTCTTCATAAGGAAAATGCCTCTATCAATTCCACTAAAGCCAAGGTTTTGTTCACGTTATTCAACGTACATAATAGATAAGGACGAACGAAGTACGAAATACTTGATGATGTAAATAACGAGGACCGCGCTTTGGGGCTGATGAATCTTTTTTTTTTAATCAAATGTCTCACTTACGTTTTGGTTAATACGTTCAAAATCGGCACATTAACACTCATAGGATATATTTAGAACACAGTCTCTTACTAAAAAGAATTTTTGGTTATACTAAAGCCAAATACTATATACTACGGCTGCAAGGTCGCGAGTACAAAATCAATTGCTTGTCAGTGCTTTCAATGCATCGATACAGATTTGTTGGAGATGCCAAATATAACACCTGTGATAAATACTAAGTGTCTGGGCATGGAGCAGTAAATGGTTTGATGTTGCTCCCTCTAAAGATTATTCAATGTCATACTTATCTCATAGAATGATTTAGACTGATGTGCATTATAAAACATCATACTATTGTGACCATATCGTGCTGTTTCAGTACTTTTAAGATATAGTAACTGAAATTAAATTGAATCTAAAGTAAATTCTTATAATAAAAAATACTGAGCATCCATCCAGTTATAAATTTGCGCAACGCAAACAATTTTTCAATAATATAATCGAAATATTAAAAAAAAATTTAATTTAATATTAAGTAATTTGTAAGGAAAGCCGAAGTTGCATGCTTGATCCTTATCTAAATCATTGTTTTTTTTCTTTATAACGTCACCTAATTGAGGTTATGTCTTGTGCAGAACTTGCCTCTCTAACATTGAAAGCTTTGTATAAACTCGCAGTCTCATGAGAAGTTGAATGGGATTGAAAAAGCATGTTGTTCTGAAAACTCTATCGCGGTAAATAAAATTTACGACTGTTAGTGTGGAAACAAGCCTGCCAAAAACATCAGCAAGCACCTCGTCGATTGACGAAGACATTTTTACTCCGCCAATGTGTCATCATCGGTGTCATTCTAGATCTACTCTTATAAATTTAGCCTGCCCTCTTTGTACTAACGCCACCAATGTGCTGGGAGGGGGTAGGAGAGTAAACAAACAAAAGATCGAGTTCCGTCTGAGCCGGATCTGTTTTTGCCAGCCGCCACCTTCGATCCTAATTTTTCTAGCCGCTATGTTTCCGGCGTGCAAAATTATTGAGGCCGATAAAAACGGCCGTAACTGGCGGTTCCTTCTAGACCTCCAATCCCTCCCTCCCACTCCTCTCCCATTATTGGCCTTTCTACTTGAGATACTTTTTCTGTGACGGCGCTGTAAAATGTTTATTTACACACCACGTGTCACGTTCCAGGATTTGCTGAGACTCCATGCAAAATTTCAAGTGTACAGCCACATGTATTACTTTGTCATGCTAAAAACTACTTTGCTAAAAAATACCAATGTAAAGACGTACGCTAAAGTTCACCTAAATTAATGGCGATTAACGCATTATAATAACAAAAAAAGAAAGAAAAAAACACACACACACACACACATACACACACAGTAATAATAATAATAATACATGATTTATTGTATTATATACACATGAAAACAATGTTATACCAATCGTCAAGTTATAGTTGTAATATTAATGATAATGATACTACCCTCAATACTAGACCATTTTAATTTACCTGGCTCCCACATAAGAGATGGATAGATACAAACCTATTAAAAATACACAAAATAAAACCTAGAAGGTCAAATGATACTTTTCTTCTTAACAATATAAAAAGAAACATAGCCAGAAATAACATTTTTGGTTTTACCATATCAGAAATAATATTAGCTATGTTCTGGTTCACGGTTAAAATTAAAGCCAGTGCCAAATTTCATTTTGGCACCTCTAGAAAAAACAATGGTTTTAATTATTAATAATATTGAATACTACATTTAAATCGTTAAGTTTAATACAATATTATCACTGGCAAAGTTTTATCGAAGGGCGGAACGCGAAAGACTTGTATCACTCGGGGGGCTGGACAAATTTTATTTTGTTAGTCTATGTTTCCACTCGTCATCCCGAGAACGTACTGACCTAAACTTGAAAATTTACACGTATCTTCATTCCTTTATAGGTAACATCAAGTCTGGAGATAGTGCATGTACTTCAACAGGATTTGGTTGGGCGTTTGTGAACATTTTTACATTGGTCGTTTGAGTAACCATGATGGCAACGAGAAAATCACAGAATACATACATAAATACATGTCAATAAAACAATCATTTCCAATATGGTTTATTTTTTGCACGAGGCATTTCAAAACCAAAGGTCAGTCAAAGTCGTATTTCTGTCTGACTCAATATGAATGAGTATGTCACCAGAACAGGAAAAGTACTATTGCTGTCCGACTCGATATGAATGAGCATGTCACCAGAACAGGCAAAGTACTATTGCTGTCCGACTCGATATGAATGAATATGTCACAAGGACAGTCAAAGTCGTATTACTGTCTGACCCAATATGAATGAGTATGTCACCAGGACTGGCTACTATTGCTGTCTGACCCAACATGAATGAGTATGTCACCAGGACAGCCAAAGTCGTATTGCTGTCTGACCCAATATGAATGAGTATGTCACCAGGACTGGCTCCTATTGCTGTCTGACCCAACATGAATGAGTATGTCACCAGGACAGGCAGAGTACTATTGCTGTTTGACTCGATATGAATGAGTATGTCACCAGAACAGGAAAAGTACTATTGCTGTCCGACTCGATATGAATGAGTCAGTCGCTCCCCGTGTCGTGCCTGACCACTACAACACCGCCCCCCGCGCGGGCCCCGCTACGCTACGCCCTTGTGTCGTCATCGCACCGCTTGTGTTTAGCACTGCACAGCGTAGTCCTAGCGTGGCGGAGATTATGATTACGAAAGTGGGCCCAGACCGAGCGGAGCGTGACGACTCGACTGTTGGCCCACGGTCAAAATCGCTTCTGGCGCTCCGACTCTCTATAGCTTTAAACATATCAGTTACACGGCGTCTGGTGTTTCCCGGTTATTCCTGAGGGAGGGATGTTTGTTGTGGAGATCTCAGGTGGACTAGGGTATACTATGTTCCAAAACAAATTTCTCATCTACGTCGTAATTTCCCTCATGGAAAGGTTTGAAATTTTAAGGACACAATATTTTCGAAACTCCTATAAGTCTAAGAATTTGACTTTGCTGCCGGGAGCAAATTATTATAAAAGTTACCATGCTTGAAGCAAGATGCCATCGTAAAAGAAATAGTAATGAAGCGATGACAGTTTTATTAAAAAAACTAAAATGTGTTGTTCCTGTCGCTTCTAATTGATTTCTACTCACGTCAGTAAGCTTTAAACTTTAAACCTAGAAATTGAGAAAATGCTCAGTGTATGACATTATATGAAATGACATTATATGGCAACTTCGTAGTTTTCCGACACAAAGGCCCAGCCTTTTAACTTTTTAACTTCAAAACTCTGTTTCTTCCTTTTTGAGCACTTGACAATTGAGAACTTGATCATTATTCTATGTTGTTTTCATCCTTATCACATATGACAAATTCATCTTTTCCTTGATTTTCGGTATTGTCAGTACAGAAAATAAATAAAGCAAAACAAGAAAATAGAAATTATTAACAGACTTATAAAATAACTAACAATAACATGAATAAGTTTATGGATCCTTAAAAATGGCATAAAGTCACTTAAAAATGTATATACATCTAACATTTTTTAGAGTTATACTTTAATGCGACTTTGATTAAACCATTACTAGTTGTTATTTACATAATCATTTAAGGTTTCAGTCTTTGTTTCTTCTAGGGACCAATAACGTTGACATTCTTAACCTTTTCGATAGCTTCCCTTTTCAACCCACACCGAATTAGCCGGGCTAGTTCTTAGCGGAAACTCTTCTGTCGGTTTTACGAAAGCTATAAAAAGAGCTGTAGTGTTAGGGAGTCCAGCAAACTGTTGTTTCAAAATTTTCGACACCTTTCGTTCAAAAGCTCTCGAGTTCTTTCGTTGGCCTCTGGTACGTCTTTCAAACTTCTGTAAGGTCCTTTAATGACGATTATTAACCTCCAGTGTTATATTGAAAAAAGTGAGCCCAAGTATTTTCAGTAGAACCCATAATTCACTAAGCGTTCAATACCGCCAAGTGGCGCTTGTCTGGAGTGGAACCACTTCACTGCTACTTCTTCCACTTCAAACAATCAATGCGTTTGATGATAGCTCTACTCCTCCACCAGTCCACCTCTCTTCTGATCTTTGTTTACTCTCATCTAATAATGGTCCATTTGAGAACTCAAGAGTTTTACTTCCGTATAATTCTTTATACAAATTAATGTGTTAAAATAATAATTGTAAAAATATAGTGCAGTGAACCAAATTTGTTCTGTTAGTTCATAGTTTTAATATTTTTAAATCGGAACTTTTAAAATAAAACAACCAACAAGGCTTGCAGACATCATAACACAGCACTAATTAAAAAAAAATATATAGTTCCCATGAAAATGAGGAAGTTTTAAAGTTTGTTAGATTTAATAAATAGTTATTGTTCTCACATAAAACTTGTATTTAATAAGGAATTTTAATTTTCAATTTCTGGTTTTTTTATATTCGAGCTGCCTGGATATACTATAAGAATTTCTTGATACCTTGTTGTAAAAGTAACTGTTTAGAGTTTTAAGTAGGTTTAAGGATAACAACACTCCTCCTAATGATAAATACTTTAATTTTTTTTTTATTAAGATACTTAATTGTGTTTTAAATTGCATGCTGTCTGGAATATGCTATTCACATGTTGGTCTGAAGCAACACAAAACATAGAGCAAAGTCCAAAACCGCCTTCACTTACATTTTGTTGTTACACGTGACGTACAGTGTCCATATTGACATCTCTTACGTTGCCTTGCCAGATAAGTGTAGTGTTTTGCTCCATCGAATCGAAAAGCATAAATTCTCGTCTATTCTGTCGGTGCCAAGCATGTATTTGTATTGGACGATAAGAAATTTACCAGGTACTTGTATTCTTTTTTTCTTCTTGACAACACCATTGCACATTTGGA
Organism: Homalodisca vitripennis; assembly: GCF_021130785.1. NCBI lineage: Eukaryota > Metazoa > Arthropoda > Insecta > Hemiptera > Cicadellidae > Homalodisca > Homalodisca vitripennis. The sequence continues at coordinate 78,132,362 of NC_060209.1, forward strand.
ATAGAACCGACATCATGATAAACAGAAACCACAGTTCCCCTGACGTTACATATACTTAACGAACAACTAGGGCCACTGGCTTATTCATTGAATTGTATACAAGATTGTTTCGAACATCAGTACCATTTTTTCAGTAATATCTTTTGACGAGGAGATTATTGTAACCACTCACAATTAATATGTAAATGAAGACCCTGCCCTCTGGTAAAAATATCATAAACTGTTTTTTTAATCTGGTTACAAGATAACGCAAATTTTTGTCTCAGATACCAAACAATCCTCGTGAAATATTAAAAAAAAATGTTCATTAAATATTACTAAATGTTAATAAAAACACTACTTATTTCCAAATTGTTTATTTTTGGACAAGGCCTTTCGAAACCAAAGGTTTCATCTTCAGGCAACTCATAACAACATAAAATAAAATGTTATTATTTTATTAACATTTAGTAATATTTAAAGAATTTTCAAATTGCTCCAAGAGTCTACAAAAATGTTCATGTTTTTTTGTTCAGTTGAGAGCTGTGGCTAGAATTAAAAAATTATAGTGACCAAAAACTGATTGCACCACAAATCGATTGTCCACCAATACAAACACGTCGCATGTGTGGGGGGGGGGGGGCGATGACCAAGAGCAGAAGCAGAGGCTCTAAACTAGTTTTGCCTTTTTAGTCAGTTGGCCCGGGGGCCTCCATTACACGCATACCAGCGTTAAATTTAATTTTATCTTCATACTTGCTCATAGTAGCTCGCTCGCTAATTATGTCCTTATTGGCCCGTAATTTGATATAATAAACCATCGTCCAGCTACCGTGATTATTGAATATTCTGAATTTTTAAGCACTAGTTGGTGGATGAATTCGTAGAACTTAGGCCCACTCGTCACATCTCACAATCTAAAACGGTAATAACATCTTGTGGGGGTCTACGCGTGAGTCGAATACTAAATAACGTCAGTTGGTTTTATTTCAACATTATAGTTGAGTTTTTAATATGTCGTCAGTGTTCTAAACTGTATCTGAGTTTCACATAGAGCGAGCTTACTCATTTAAAAATACTACAATTGTTTTCAAGAGTGTGAACGTAACGTTTACCGTTGCTTCTGGGTTTTTTTAACAGATCGGATGGGTACACTCTTAATATGTTATTGTATCCAAAATAAGAAACTCTACAACTGACTTGGAATCCCGTTTTCTGTTACAAAATCAATTTCAAGAAGTTTAGCCTTATGTTTACATCATTTAATATGTCTTTAATGTTTATTTATTGATTTATACCAGTTTTTCTTTTAATTCTGTTCTATTATTTTATTCACAATGCAAAAATAGTTCATTACTGTTTTAATAATGGCAATTATATTTATTTATTTAATTTTTAAGGTTCATATAAGCATATTAAATTTACAAGTTTTCATCCTTTTTGCCTGTTTAAGTAATAGATTTTCATTCTCATTCAAGTTTTTGTTATTTAAAACAATATGGGACAAAAAAATACACAATGTGTTTTAAATAATATTTTTTTATAGAATTTAAAATTACTTATTCGTAATACTACAAAATATTAAATACGACTACTTAAAAACGGCGCAAAAACACACACACACACACACACATATATATATATATATATATATATATATATATATATAAATATGATACAATCATATATTTTTATTTATGAATCTCTTTTTCGGCAAAATGCGTTAATTATTACCATTTGAAACGTGTCAATATAATCTAAAATCATCGTGGGAATTGAATATAAATTATATGTACTAATAAACTAAAAATTAGAATTGAATATACTGATAAAGTAGTATTTTCCGAAATGATGTATAAACGATTTCTTCGTAACATGGCAAGAAAACTTTTTTTCCTAAGGTTATAAGTTAATATTAGGTATAACATCTTAACATTTGTTTCATAAATTTACTATCCTTTCCATCTGGGTTTGCATTGTCTTTAATTGAAGATATTTTAATTAAATCATTTATTCCACATATATACGAAACAGTTTGTTAGTTTACATACGAAGGCTTTACGCCTGAGAGTCCATTAGTCATTACAAGCATCGTAAGGGCTTACTTTTAACATAAGAACACTGTTTTAGTATTTGTAGTGTATTAATATACAAGTTTTACAGGAAACTAATATAAGAATTGCTGCAGAAGCTTGAATTCAAAGGCAATCCAAAGCTGTTTCGTTTGCTTTAACTGTTTTTTAAGCCTGCATAATCTCAACTATGTTGAAAGCACCCATTCCATTTGTTTATTGAACTCCAAATTTCAAATATTTCCGTTTATAGTTTTGACGATGTGATGGCTCTTACAGATTATATCTTTTCTATAAAGAATAAAACTAATTTTTCACTCTTCGAAACGTTTTGATAAGAATTGAAACTGAATTATATGTTTCAAGAAGCGAATAAAATTAGTGAACATGTTTTTCTTCCTTAATTTTCAACACGTACCGTCTATAATTATTACTGTACTTTACAGATTATCTTTTTGTTTTCATATTTACAACAAATATGATGGTTGTTACACAACTTGGATTGGATAAATGTATCTCATTGAATTATTCTGCAATTTTAGGTTTATTTCTCCAAAATATTCTATTTGATTTTAAATGATTTTATGAAACACTGATACAGACATGCATTGAAAATAAAATATCTAAATCAAATCTCCTTTGTCTATATTAAAATGTGACCCTGTTTCTAATATTGTGCGTGTAAACGGTTCGATTTCAGTCAACTCTCACTTGTGCAATGGGCCCACCTGTCAAATCGACAGAGCTATAGTCTTGTGACGTCAGACTTAAGGCTCGGCTATGGAATTTCATAATGGTATCGGGAGATTCTAGCCTTGCCGCGCCTCCCGCCCCGCGCACGCCAAGGCACGCGTGAGTGAGTCACTCCCTCGCGCGACCGATGCGGCACACGCACGCTCTGTACGTACAGTAACTGGATGGGCTACTGCCAAGAAACTGCTCCTTGCGGCTCCGACCGTGTGCGAGGCAGGTCATGTGAAAGTGCAGAAATGTGAATGTGTCATAAATAATCAGTGAGTGCGCCGGTTTGCTCAAACACCTGGCGGATATTACTACACGTCTGTACCGCCTAATTCCCTTACAGCTGAATAGACGTTATATATATATATATATATATATATATATATATATATATATATATATATATATATATCTAACGGAGAGGTATCACGAGAGTGACAAGATGATCGTGAAGGTGAAATGGTTTTTGTGAGTCTACTGAAATCGAATTGCAACAATCCTCCATGTTTATAAAAGATAGTATCATGAAATGGCAAAGAGGTCGTAAGAGAGAAGTGTGCTATAGCCAAAAAAAACTGGAAAACAATACTCTGTTACATGAATGAGCTTATCACTGCGGAGTATCTTGAAAGTTACCAGCCGATTGTTTAATTTAAATGTTTGTCGTCGTGTAGTCGAAAGTGTAATCCTCCACATTATGAATGAGATTATCACAGAAGAGTTATCGTCTTTGACAAATTGATTATGGAGGCGAAATTTTTAATCATCAGGTAACTGAAGAAAAGCAATAATTTTCCACATTATTCAATGAGCTTATCACAGGAGAGTATCACGAGAGTGGCAAACAAGTCATGAAGGTTATGAAATTGAGTATTTGAGCTTATCATCTTTGAGTATTACGAATTGTGACTTTTATCAAGTAACAAGCTAATGAGGAGTGCAAGATTTCTACAGTTAAGGAATTGGAGGAAAACCTCGTTATGAATGAGCTTATCACGGTGGAGTATCACGAAAGTGACAAGCCAGTCGGGAGGGTGAAGTGAGACGCCTATTGGATCAGATAGTAACGATGCCGAGTGTTTAATGGACGGGGCAATAAAACTAATGAAAATGTTGGTCCGGTGGGGGAGGGGGGCGGTGGCGTGGCTCGACGGGGGCCAGGCCGGGGGCAGCCCACCCAAGCGCCTCGGCCGCCTGCCCCGCAGCATCGCAAATGTCAAAATATGTCAAAACACGCCGCCACATTGTTCAGATCTAGACATCGTTATCAACTGCCTCATTGGCTTCCACCCTCTTGGCTGAGCTTGTAGAGGCACCGCTCTGTTATCGTCGTCTTTCATATTTCTGTTAGTTTTACGATGTGAATCTTGGACGATGGAATTTATTATTTAAAGAGTTCTAAGTACACATTCTGTTCACCCTTCGTGCCCTTTGCAGGAGTAAATTGAACTGTAGTGCCTTTCAGTTGTCTTCTATTGTAATGTTACGGATTACACTCGATAGAAAAATCACGGTTATTTATTTTCAATTAACTTGAGAGCGCAATTTAATATTGTTAACGTGTCGTTCCTAAATTGTTCCGTAATCGTTTATAAACACTTTGGAGTTGATTGCAAACCTTTTTGGATCAGTAATCGAAAATTGAGTTCCTCTCAAGTACGATGTATTCAGTATACTTTGTTACTTAACTGTGTAGTTGCTTGTAAGTTAAAAAACGCATTTTATCACAAGGATCGTTTTTACACAGTTATTTGATGATGCGAATGTGGTGAATGACAGTAGAGGGATGGTGTTAACTGGCTAGGGCATGGCCATAGCAGATGTGGCAAGGTAGAGCAGGTGTGCTAGGAATAGCCCGGCCTCCATCCTCTCTCAAAATACTGCGTCTCCGCCGTGCCTTGGCTGCACTAACCTTCAGTTCGTCATAAACGTCTCGTCCCATCGGGACACCCGAGGGAGGTAATCCCTGCACTCGGTCCACTTCCTCGTGCATTCCTGGAGTGCCGCGGCGCTCTTCCAGATCTGTTACAACCCGAGGAAGGTATAGAAAGGCTGGAACTGCAAAAAAGGTGTCGATTTTATAGAATAAAATGAGTTTATCCGGAGTTCCGTACATCTGAAGGATTACTATTACGAGCTTTCGCAGATCCAATCGCTTTTGTACGCGCAGTCACAGATCTAATAAAGCATTGTCTGTGTTCCAGAAGTTTAGTTACCCGTTCATATATCATTCACTTATTTTAATATACGTGCAATGTTTATATGGAAATGAGTCAAATTACTGAGTACCTTTAAAATAGTAAAGCTATTATGTAAAAATATAGGACAGTTTTACACTAGCTAGCGCACTGCCGGTTATCTCTTTACGTAGCATGAATTCATTAAGTTACCCTGACTTGGCAATTCCCCTTACGAGCAAACAAAGAGCAATTTCTACTACATACGTTACCAGTTTAAAAGTGTTTGACCTCATGTTTCATACTTTATCTTGAGATTTAAGGTTACAAAATTAATTTAATTCGTTAAAAACTACAAAAACAAGTTTTTGTACTGAACGGAACCAGTTCATTATGTAGCAGGGAGGAGGCAGTAAAGATGTGGTGGTCAGTTGTCTATGGTCAGGGGCCAAACCTCAGAGTCAGATGTAGTTCAATTTTTATATTTGAAAGTTGTGATTAAGAAAAACTATCTAAAGGGTCATTCTTTCTGTATTGGGACGATCGTTCTCCCACATTTAGACAACGAACTTAACTGATAATTTCAATTAGGTTCCGCATTAAAATTCGTGTTGTAATTAAGTTGACAAAGTTAGAAATATATTAAAAGTGATGTATACCGTTCACGACGGAGCCGCTGTACCCAATAAACATATAATTTCTGTCAGTTTTCCCTAATTCTATATTATGCCTTGAGTTAATAAAATGCAACCCGGTCTTTTCTTATAATTCCCCAATTATTAATTTTGCCTCGTATAATGATACATCTCGATACAAAGTAACAGTTGTTATATAGCACAACTTTGTGCTGTGGTAAAATTTGCAATTTAAACAAGAAATGCTTTCAAATAAAGGTGCATTTAAACATTTATTCTTTATTTGTAAAGTTATTTGTTAAAAGCACTGACACCATAGTCAAATTTTACATCAAACTCAGTTATCAAATAATTTAGTGCTTCTATTACATTTAGGTAAAGAAATCGCAACACAACTATTACTTTGCAGGTGGGTTAACCTAGATCGTACAAATTAAAGCTGACAATTCACAGTCTTGGTTACTTTTAATCCGAACCTTAATGTTTATGCAATGTCTTAAGGATCTTGATTATCAAAGATCACCTAACAAAATTTACTAGAATCAATTTAAGAAATAGGCTAATGGCTCGATGCCCAAGTATCACCGATTTGGCAGGCAGCTTATTACGATAGTTTGGCACTTGTTGAATTTGACACACATTTGACGCGTTAGTAAAGTTGAAGCTTTAATCATATGCTTATGTTTTGAAGGCTTTGGCCTAATCAAGAAATTAAACTGTCCATTGCTTTGAAACACTCTTTGGAACATTAGAGGTCTAACCAATTTTTATTATGTTAAAAACACTGACGTCGGATAAAATTGGTATATTTTCAAGAAATATTTGTCTACGAAACTGATAAATTAATTGGGAAGAAGTTCGCCACATCTGTGTTCACTAAATGTAATCGGTGAGGGAGACAGCATGGCGCCGTGTCGACCTTGGAGTCTGACCACTTGGTAGACTGTTTGGTGCCTTGGTGGCTATGATGATGATCTTGTGCTTTAAGACTTAACAGTCAAGCACCCTTATTCCATCCATGTTCGGCAAGCTTGGTCGACAGTTGTGTCTTTTGGTAGTCTTTAAATCTGTTAGGTATGGTTTGCTACCTTGTTATCACGACTCGGTGACCTTGAGGTGGATTTCCACATCGAGCGTATTGTGATATTACGTGCTGAACAATAACAGTTCTGGTTATCAGAGTATATAGAGATCTCATAGCAAGGTCACTCCTCGACATCTGACCAGTTCGGGTCACGGTTTGGTGCCTTGGTGACCTTGTCCCTACACTGCCAGAGCTAGTGTAATGAATCGTTCTGCCTCTGTTGTGACTGGTGACAGAATTTGTTTTCTCTATATATTTAACTTGCGAATAATGAAGTAGGATTCGCAAAGGCCTGTACATAGCCAACCAATTCTGCAAACCCTTTGACACTTTACGGGTTTCGTATTTTACGACGTTAGGTTACAACTGCTTATGATTTTTTTGACGAGTTCCTTTATTTCGACGGATAACGGAATGTAATCTGCTATAATAGCTAACTGTTTTATAGATAATCTTTCCTCTTCTTGACTTTATATTTCGTTTCATATGAACACTAGTAGTTTTTTAAGTTTATGATTATTTTTGTGAGACGTAGCGAGATTAGCGGATAGACGACGCCATAATACCAGATACGTTGACATCTAGGTGGCCTTGTCACGAACAATGTCATTTCTAATTACATGGTTTGAATTGCGTTTATCTTGTTCATTTTCAATATTTTAATAACAGAACTCACCAAACTCTAATGACTGGTCAATCATATGAATAGGCTAAGTAGTAGGTGTACATGCTTCTTTAAAACCTAAGCTGTGTCTGAGCTTTAATCTGTTAACCTTATTCATGAATATAACTTTTTTTGCAAAATTATCAAATCTAATAATGTTATCATAAAATCAATAATACTTACAATAACACAACTATACTCAACAGTAAAAACTTCGCCAATAAAATGTATTTAATATACGCTTCTCTCAATATAAAGCTAAAATACTCTTAACGTTTAATTGTTAGTAAAGTTTAGAAATGTTTAACCAATATGTATAGTTTGAGTTGAGGGCTTACCATCGTCCTCTATCAAAATTCGTTACACAATCAAGGAGTGACAGATTTTTATTTTGAGACCTTAAGACTCACGTTACAAGATTAAAGATCAGGATATTAACTGAATTCCTATATTTTTTGTAATACACCATCATAATATAAACTTACACATTTAGTTTTATAAGGTGAGATTTATTTTAAAATTGGGTGATTTATTTCAATATATAGGTGGGTTGGAAGACTTTGAACTAAATATTACTTTTGCAACTTAGATAAATGGGTATTTTTGAAATCTGGCATCTGGACATAGTGAGGCTTATATTTTAAGAAACAATTATATTACATACATATTTATTTTAGGATAGTGATGGGTCATTACGTATTTTGTTGCATACATGTGTTGTTTTGTTATGGGAGCTGTGAATTGAGAGACTCAATTCCTTCATACATATTTGTAGCCTCTGCAGGAATTTGTTCAATTATTGTATATTTTTTATACTATGTAAAATTTTTCAAATGTAATTTGAACAAATGAATGTATTCAGGGCCGCATTTACAAATTCGGCGCCCCTAGGCCTACAGACCAAAGAGCGCCCCCCCCCCCCCCCCAGAGGACTCTGATTACACTGACGTAGAAATCCAGTAAATTTCTTAATTACGTAATTTTGATGAAAGATAATTACAATAGTATATATATATTTGCCGCCGCAACTTTTTTCTTTTGTGTACTTTAAAATTTATGCGCCCCTTAAAATTTTGCGCCCTAGGCCTGGGCCTAGTGGGCCTATAGGGAAATGCGGCACTGAATGTATTCCTCTGTATGCAAAAGTAAGAAAGCTTGTGTTATATAAGGTTTGTGTTTGGTAACAGATTCGAATGGCTCATTATCTTAGAAACTTTGGCAATCATATTGTGCAATAAACTTGTGCAGAAGAAAAGCCGACAAATCCCATTAATTTTCAAAAACATAATTATGGCCAGAAGTGACTTAATTTATATATTAGACTTTCAACATTTCATATTTGAAGCATAACGTTTAATACTAAAAAAATAGTGAAACTTTGGAGGTTGACCTAATTTTCATCTCTATAATGGACATGGTCTGAAAATAATGTTACTTTGTGATTCACATCGTTCTTAGCATTGTTAAGACAGTTAAAATACTGAAATATTTCGGTGTGAAAACCCATCTTCAGTCAACCAAGGCAATAGTCATGACACAGGCCGCGTAATTCTAATAACCTGGATTCCTGAAAGGCCTTGTGTAGGCAAATATAAATCTATCTTGTCATTATGGAATTTGACATTTTAATATATGGGATACTAAAAAGAAATATGGTGACATGACGTTTTATTTGCAGTGGAGCGTCCACCAAATTAGCTAAATAGCCGGGATGACACATGGAGCAGCGACGGAGCCCCTGGCTTCCACCTGGTCGCGGAAATCTTCCGTCACGTTTCGCGAGATCTATTTAAAATTCTTTACAATATAACCACCTGTTTTTGTTTCCTCGAGAGAGCCTGAGGCTGTTCAGATGCCTCGCATTCCTTCATTAAAACTTGTTCACTGTATACTGCCCCCCTCCCTTCCCGGCGAGGCCCCCTCCCACCACTTGTTCTGGCTCTTTATAGCCGTCATTTATCACAACTTGTATAAGTCGCAAGTTTAGTATCGCATTTGTATCACTACCGGCACACCCGCCGTTTGTTGGCTTCTTCTTCTCTCTCGTGTCGCCTAATTTAATCGTCGTCCACAGCGAGACCACCCCGAGATCGCATGTTCTATCTGTATCATGCGGCAGCTGGAACTCGCGATACCAGTCGGAACTCTGTTGTTTTGTAGCAAGAGCTTCGGTTCGTCTGCACTCGCAATATATTTTTCATTCCGTTAATAATTCACAAGGAATCCGGTGTATTCCTTGTACCGAATCGTTCGTTGCCTGCAAAAGTTATTATGAGATATTATCCTGTCCTCCTGCCTATAGTCCGGGAGCCGACCTATTAATTTAATTTAAATGAAATTTAAATAATTATAATTATTAAATTTAAATTATAATTATTAAACTATTAAATGTAATCTAATTATGGTGGAGCCCGAAATGGGAGGCTATCGAAAGGGTTAGAAATGGCATGCGATAATTTTTTTAATCTGTATTTTTCCTACTATAAAACATTTAAAACCGAACATCCAATACATCAGTAATGGTTATATCAACGTCAGACAACTAGACAAAGAATCTGAAAGTTGCTACGTTAAGGGTCTACGAATGGTTAGTTGACGTTGATTTAAATTTACTTATGTGTCTTACGTTTGTTGTATGTCAAGCTAAGAAAAATATCGGGTGGAAAAATTATTATTTCATACTCTTAAACCTGTTTGATACCTTTCAACTTTGACCTCTTCCAAAATTAAAACCTCCAACGATAGTTTTCTTTCTTGAGAAAAGTTCCTCTATCGATTTCAAGAGAAACCAGTTTGTGTGCTTATAGAGTGTAAAGTAGCCCTTGGCCTCCGGACTACTATGCATTTTCAACGTCATGAAAACGAATATGACAATTATAGTGGTGGAATTAAATTTAATTTTGATGTTTTAGCTAAAGCCTTATTTAAATCTATATAAGATGACGAATGTAATTCGTTTAATTCTTTAAAACAAAAAAAATATTTGGTAATAATTGTGATCACACGCAGAATACTAGGTATTTCAAGCAGTTTTGGGAGATATCTTGTTACCAGGCTCACAAAACAATAAGGATATGAAGATTTATGAGAAAGTGACGATTTGCTTAATTCATGCAAGTGTAATTTCTTGAGTAATATTTTATTCAAATCAAATCATTTAATTTCTTGAATTGCATTTCATTAAAACTTTAATTTCTCTAAGTAATATATCATCGTGTCATTCCCTGAACCTATAACTGATAAACATACTCTTTGTAAAGTTTGTCATTGACGATGGAAGGTTTTGAATGATAATAGGATTTCGGACTTTAGCCATCGTTATATACATACCGTACTTAAACATTGTGTATAACTATTACCGTCTTGTCTTCATATGTTCCTCCTTGGGGCTGGTCACGACATTTCCTTTGTTAAATAGCTGTAAATCACAACTAGAAACCGATTACAACATAATTAAAAGAATGATATTTTATACAATTACAGAATTGTTATCAAAATTTATGAGATGGAACTTTTCTGCGATTGACGAGGTTGGTTTGTAGGTGCACTATCCCGAGGTCGAAATTTTAAGATATGCAGGCTATGATGGATTGGAGACGATCGCTCTGACTCCTTTAAGAAATAACCTAAGGAAATTTGGATGGAAAGGGATGGAATTTAGCAACAGAAACTGGAATTCACTTTTATTCTACGCAAGGGCTGGGGCTCTTCAAGCAAAATGACACTGGTTCGATTCCCGGAGTGAACAAGACAGATTTGGAAATGAGTTTAGACCGTCAGTTCATAGGACTCACGTATATCACTAAATTATTAATGAACAGGCTTCTACTCGTAAGGAATACGACTTTAGTTTAAAATTAAAATACAAGGAACTATAAGAAAATTAATTTGGATCATTCAATATATTTTTAATGATTGTTCGTTTTTCGCTTGTGTTTTATGTTATAATATATTTTCAAACGTAGAGTCCCAATTTATGATAAACCATATGTTTATTATAAAATATGAGCTGCTTATTTTCATGTAGCTTAGGGTAATTGAGATTTGACTTATTAATAATTTTCAATGATACGTTTGAGGTGCAACAAATTAAGACATTTCTCACTATCAGTAATATTTGCGTCAAAGACGGAAATCATACATAAATAATAATGTTTTTAAACGCCTTCTGATGTTTTCACACAGAATTCAATGAAGCCTATACTAACATTATCTATTATAACGTTACTCCATATTTTCATTAATCTCACCTCCGTTTTCCCTTCAAAGTTCTCAAGAGAGATTGCAGTCTAGGATATAACTGTCTCTCATATTCGTCTCTATAAGTTTAGTAGATAACCGATAAAATATTAGAGCTTCAATTTAGGAATTACTTTTAACTTAAATTCTCTTTACAGGCTACAGCATGTAAATAATAACTTATCTACTATTCAAGTATACATTTTAATTTAAAATCTGTTTTCCAAATAAATATTGTCACATCCAGCAATAATGTACTCATAATAGTAAACTTTACAACTAAATTTCATTGTTTTTTTAATTCTCTACTTTGGAATAACAACAATTTTTCGCCTTGTATATCAATTCATAGTATTTTGTATTAAGTTTTCATTGTTTAATAATTCTTGCTTTCTTTTTATATAAGCTGTTCTCACCATTTCCTTGTTTAAAAAAAATAATTTCTTAGTGTGAGCATTTTGTTCTAGCAAATATATATTTTGAAAACATCCATAGGAAATAATGCAATATATCATATAGAAATGCATATACAAATTATTTAGAGTTAATAATTTACTGCTTAAGTAAATAACATAATAATTTCATTATAGTTATAATTTCTTAAATTTGAGGTTTTCGATTCGTATTTCTAATATATTTTATAATCTATGCAAGACTCTCGAACCCGGATCTCCCTTTCTGGGTAGAATGTTATCCTGCATGTAATATATATATATATATATATATATATATATATATATATATATATATATTATAAAAAATACTTTTGATCATTAATTAAATTTTGTATTTTACTGTACGAAAGTTGTGAAGTATGTATTTAGTGTTTATTTTTCAAATAGAGTTGTTCTTTGTTAATGTTATAGTTATTTATTATACGAGTATATAATATTTTTATTTTTGAAGTAGTCCAATACTTGTATGGAAATTCATAAAGAGTTTAACCATAATTATATTTTATTTTTGTTTTAATATAAGTAATATAATAGTATTGATAGATATTTATTATTATGTAAATACATTTCCACTAGTAATCGCTTTTGAGATTGGTATAATATACTTCATGTAGCTAATTAAATTTAATACGGAAAAGTTACTACTCCCTATCTGCATAACCTATAACTTTTGATGAGATATAACAGCTTACCTCTATTATCTTATTCAAAAACACAGTGGAAAAAATAGATGCCAGTTTGTCTTATTAACGATGATGCTAGTGTTATCTTCAATCGAGTTTTTCTTTAAAGTTCTACAAACCATTGGGTAATGACACATAGCATAACATTAAATGTTAAATAATATATGAAATGGAGCTACAGGAATATAAAAAATCATATTAGTAGGTATGAGCTAAATTTAATTATGAACACAGTATACTCTTCAACCTACTCAGGCTAAACCTGGAATTAAGATATTACTTACACATCGTATTTCAGATGAGTTCGTCGACCATTAAATAATAATATCCAAGATGGTGAAAGCCTTTACTCGTGTGAAGGTTAATCTCCGACATCTCTCTGCCACACTTTTTAACAGTAAGGTTATTGCCTTATTAACATTTTTATCAAAATAAAGTTGTATTTCTCAGCTAGTGTTTCAACGTAATATCCGTTTTTGATAGTGTACTAAATGTTTATCATAGTTAAATTTCAAATATTTTGAAAAGATGTTTCAAAGCTCTTGGTTTCTTTTTTAATTATTTCTTCTTGTAGGTTTTTTTATATCTAGGAATGTTTTTAGATGATGGTTGCCATATTTGATAAATCTACAATAAAATAACAATAATGCGTTAAAGATAGCTAAAATACTTAACTAATTCCAACCAAACCTGACATGATTGTATTTAATACGGTCTGAATGTACTTTCTGCAGCTAACCCCATAATTTAAGAGTTTCAGTATTGTGGACATATTTTCTTATAAATGTATCTCAATTATTGCACAACTTATGTTAACTGATTAAAAAAAATAATAGTTGAAATTTAAATAGGGTTTCTATAGGTTTTGACTTAATACGGAGCAAAAATGGTGACAAAAAGTTTACTCCACTTCTTCTCTTACCTAGATTTTTTATTACGTTAGAAAGTTAATTAGCAAGAGATCTGCTATGTATTAAATCAACCAACAATCCCAAAACGGGTGATATAAATATAATTCAAATCGTTTTATATGCCTCCGTAACTGAAAAGTATTTAATTTAAATCGAAACCACTCACCTCACACTATAATAAAACAAGGTTTCATACGGTGAGTAATCATATATTTATTTTTAAAACAATCCAGAGGCCTAAAACTATGAGTAATTTAAAAACTATACATCTTGAATCAAATAATTCAAAAAACAGCTAGTGGCTCATGATATCTACCTTCTTTCATGAAGTGCCTGAAAGTATTATACTTTTGTGTAAACTAAATAAAATGCAATAACACGTAATTAATATAAGAAACAATATTTACATACTTATTTTACAAACAAACACTCCAATGGTTATTAAATTTTATATATGTGAGACCTATCGTGTTCAAGGAACACATCATCAGACCCTTCCTTGAACACGAAAGGCCTCTCAAAAATTACATGTAATAATTATTGGAGTGCTTGTTTATAAAATAAGTATTATATTCTAATAAGAAGAAGATGGTAGAAATTAATATTTCCATATTTTACATGTTTGCCTTTTTGTAGTGACAGCCCCGAAATATACCTTCTTCAAAAATATATTGTCCCAATTTTAAAATATTACGTGATTTAAAATATAACTCATTTTGAACATCAGTATAACATTTGACGATAAAACCTCTTTACTCATGGTGGTAAAATTTGGAGGAATAATGGTCTTGGAATTTATGACCTTAAAAACAAACAAGCGATTGCTTAGCAGAGAGCAAGGTTTCAGCTCGTTATAGTATAGCTCGTTATAGAATAGTCCTCGAAACCGCATCGCTATCGCTTTGAGGCGGTTGGACTCACCCCAATTTTACTTCCCCCCAGCTTTCTAAATCTGCAGAATTGAGTTCTAGCAGAGTTGTAGATCACTGTCCAAGTCTACAATTAGAGCTCGATGGACGCTCTTCGACCAGTACATCCCGCGAGGTCCGCTTGGACGACAAAAAGCTCCCGGTTTTTGCCATGTTTATAAAGTCCAGCTCCCCCCTCCGCGCGGTACGAGGAATCTCCGTGGCGGGTTGAGGACTCGTGTGTCCTGCATACCAATTGGCTAAGCGGCTCGCAGTCTAGGAATCCAAGCAGGGGACTCTACTGCGAGTTTCTCTTGCACCTGTCCACTTGGCGCATTCTTTAACGTGATAAAACGTTTTAATCGATTAAATAAAAGTAACCCTATGTGGTTCGGTGATTTATACACATTCGTCATTTTATTAATTTGGCTAATTCTGTACACTCTAACTTACTCTTCACAAAATTACAATTATTATTTACCCTCAAATGGTTGTTAGTGTCACGTAAGGTGAAGCCATAATAGAGTATTTTTGTTGACACCCTGAATTGTATAGTGATACGAACACCACAGTACGCCGCTTATAAAATTACAGGCCAGTAGTAAATTCGAAGTATCCAAGAAAACCATATTCCTTGTCAAAAACCAGCTTTGATAGTATGTTATCCTTAGGTTTTATGAACGAGCAGCAAAGTATATGTGACCTAAAAACAAAACTTACAACACGTTCTACTTGTTATTAGTTTTTTCAGGTAATCGTAGTTTGAAGCTACCCCTCCAGTATCATTACACCGAAACAAATAGAGAGCTAGAGTATTTGGGTTCAAACTGGGGAAATATAGGTATATGAGTAATCGTCTAATGAGTTGAATAACAATGCTCTGACCAGAGGGTGGGTTCTACCAGGGTCTCTCCTTGGTGTTGACCCTAGCTCGTTTTCTTGATAAAAAAGGATTTTGTTTTGTGGGGTTTTTAAATAAGTTTAATATCTGTATTTATTATTATTACTTATTCACTGTTTATTTACTTTCGTTTGTACTGTTTTCTTTTATATTTTTATATTTTATACAATTTTTGCACCTGAAGACGGTTTTCACCGAAATATAGTGCCAATGTTTTAAAAACACTTTGTTTTAATTGTAAAGTAATTTACTACAAATAATATATATATATATATATATATATATATATATATATATATATATATATATATATATATATATATATATTGTTGGCAGCAACTATTGGTTCACAATTGTGATCTTAATGATGCAGCCAGCTAGGACTGATGTTTCGGAGCAAGTCCCTCTTAAGCTTTGAGTTTAAAAGTTCAATAATTTACTTTGACCAGTACGTTAAGGGAATAACTACAAAAGACCTGAAATGTCTTTAATTTAAGATTATTTTAAAAATACTTTCCCCAAGAGGCCAATCCAACCACTCTTTGTTTTCAAAGTACACTTAAAACGGTATGTTTTCACCCACATGTGAGGCCACCTCTCTATGTGCTTATGCGCTAGCTATAAAAGTGTCATTAGTTTTAATTGCTTCAATTTTGACAATAAGACACTATGATTATCGTCTCACTAAATATCCGTATTCTCCTATACAAGACTAATATTTTACAGAATCCTAAACAGAAATGACCTATATGATATGCCATATTGTACGCTACACCTAAGTTA
The DNA here is from genome assembly GCF_021130785.1 of Homalodisca vitripennis. Classification (NCBI taxonomy): domain Eukaryota; kingdom Metazoa; phylum Arthropoda; class Insecta; order Hemiptera; family Cicadellidae; genus Homalodisca; species Homalodisca vitripennis. The sequence continues at coordinate 78,148,594 of NC_060209.1, forward strand.
ACTTGAAACTAAAAAGCCTTGTTACGTATAGTTCTAATAAAGATCTGAACAACACTGACTCTAGGTGTTGCAGGGAATTTTATTCATTCAGTTTCCTCAAGAAGTATGGCATGGACTTTGCCAGTGATTTGTCAGTGCAAGTGTATAATGAGAGATGGGAGAATCGCCAAATTTGTTGCTGTACCGCTACAACAAAGGTGCTGCATCTCCTACTTGTGGCTAAAACAACAACCCTAAACTTCTCTTTAAGGATGGGCTTTGCCAGTGATTTGTCAATTGAAATGTATAAAGAGAGCTGAGAAATCGACAAATGTATTGCCGTACCGCAACAGCTAAGGTGCTGCATCTCTTACTTGTTGCTATAATAACAACCCTAAAATTCTCTTAAAGTATGAGCTTTGTCAGTGATTTTTATTTACAAGTGTATAATGGGAGTTGAGAAATAAACAAATGTATTGCCGTAAGGCAACAGCAAAGGTGCTTCATCTCTTACTTGTGGCTGTAACAACAACCCTAAAGTTCTATAAAGACAGATAATGAAAGGATCGACTTTGCCAGTGATTTGTCAGTCCAAGTGTATAATGAAAGCTGGGAGAATCGCCAAGTCTGTTGCCGTACCGCCACAACACAGTTGCTGCCTCTCCCGGCCCGTTGCGGAGTAGATATTAATGGCGGTCAGTTGAGTGCACTCTGCTGTAGATCGCTGCAACTTTCCTCAATTGCAGCTTTCTCGTCCCTTAATTAATCATAACGACGAGTGTTGGCATGAGGAAACACGCCGGAATCCCCGCGTTATCGCCGATAACGCCGAATATGGAACGGAACTCGAAATATGCGCGACTGTTCCTTTTATAGCGTGTTATACAGGTTGCTGTCATCTAGGGAATTATCGTTGTTGTATCTCTTTGTGCTATAAGATAGGTGTGCTCTAGGTCGGAATGATAAATTACTCATGTTAACACCGTTCTGCCAGGGAATATAATATTGAACCGATTATTTGGTTTTCGGGTTTCTTTACGTTCCTTTTTGTTTGCGAGTCCAATAAAATATTTTAGATAATTAACCGCCATTTTTACATTTAATAGTTTTTATGTATTACATTTCCTTTGAATGCGAGTAGTTTCTATCACATCTTCACACACTGTTTATTGTGTCCTCTATTAATCAGTACACGTTAAACATCTTAATATGAATTAAAATAAAGAAAGTACAATGTGTGCGTATTTATCGTTAAAATTATATTTATTATTTTACTTTTTTAGTCTGAATGCATGTTGTACTTTTATAATTACACGAAAATCTAAAAAATGTCTATATAATTTATTGCAAATGAGTATAGTATTGAACATAATATTACTCACACTGTGTATCCGTCGAATCATTGACGCTTTAAAATACAATACATTTGATCTAAATAAATAAACATTTTGAGCACCAAAAATCAGAGTTTAATATTGCAATAGTTATACATACCTAAGCAGCCTGTAAGCTTTTCTCAGTAACAAGCCGCATTGATGTTTTACAGACTACACCCGCACATGCCTCAGAGGTGATGACAGCCGTGGCGCCATCTCTCCTCCACACTCACATCAACACACCGCCATCACAAAAAATCTCCACAATTACTTACTATCCCGGCAAGCTGTAAGCTTTTCTCAGTAACAAGCTGCATTGATGTTTTACAGACTACACATACACATGCCTTAGAGGTGATGACAGCCGTAGCGCCATCTCTCCTCCACACTCACATCAACACACCGCCAACACAACAAATCTCTACGGTGACCTAATATCCCGGCAAGCTGTAAGCTTTTTCTCAGTAACAAGCCGCATTGATGTTTTACAGACTATAACAACAACAAGCACATGACGTAGAGGTGGGTGACAGCCGTGGTGCCATCTCTCCTCCACACTCACATCAACACACCGCCAACACAACAAAATCTCTACAGTGACCTAATATCCTGGCAAGCTGTAAGCTTTGCTCAGTAACAAGCCGCATTGATGTTTTACAGACTACAAAAAAACCCCCACATGCCTTAGTGGTGGTGACGGCCGTGGCGCCATCTCTTCTCCACACTCACATCAAACACACCGCCATCACAACAAATCTCTACAGTGACCTAATATCCCGGCAAGCTGTAAGCTTTTCTCAGTAACAAGCCGCATTGATGTTTTACAGATACACCCGCACATGCCTCAGAGGTGATGACAGCCGTGGCGCCATCTCTCCTCCACACTCACATCAACACACCGCCATCACAAAAAATCTCCACAATTACTTACTATCCCGGCAAGCTGTAAGCTTTTCTCAGTAACAAGCTGCATTGATGTTTTACAGACTACACATACACATGCCTTAGAGGTGATGACAGCCGTAGCGCCATCTCTCCTCCACATCTCACATCAACACAACACACCGCCAACACAACAAATCTCTACGGTGACCTAATATCCCGGCAAGCTGTAAGCTTTTCTCAGTAACAAGCCGCATTGATGTTTTACAGACTATAACAACAAGCACATGACGTAGAGGTGGTGACAGCCGTGGTGCCATCTCTCCTCCACACTCACATCAACACACCGCCAACACAACAAATCTCTACAGTGACCTAATATCCTGGCAAGCTGTAAGCTTTGCTCAGTAACAAGCCGCATTGATGTTTTACAGACTACAAAAACCCCCCACATGCCTTAGTGGTGGTGACGGCCGTGGCGCCATCTCTTCTCCACACTCACATCAACACACCGCCATCACAAACAAATCTCTACAGTGACCTAATATCCCGGCAAAGCTGTAAGCTTTTCTCAGTAACAAGCCGCATTGATGTTTTACAGACTACACCCGCACATGCCTCAGAGGTGATGACAGCCGTGGCGCCATCTCTCCTCCACACTCACATCAACACACCGCCATCACAAAAAATCTCCACAATTACTTACTATCCCGGCAAGCTGTAAGCTTTTCTCAGTAACAAGCTGCATTGATGTTTTACAGACTACACATACACATGCCTTAGAGGTGATGACAAGCCGTAGCGCCATCTCTCCTCCACACTCACATCAACACACCGCCAACACAACAAATCTCTACGGTGACCTAATATCCCGGCAAGCTGTAAGCTTTTCTCAGTAACAAGCCGCATTGATGTTTTACAGACTATAACAACAAGCACATGACGTAGAGGTGGTGACAGCCGTGGTGCCATCTCTCCTCCACACTCACATCAACACACCGCCAACACAACAAATCTCTACAGTGACCCTAATATCCTGCAAGCTGTAAAGCTTTGCGTTCAGTAACAAGCCGCATTGATGTTTTACAGACTACAAAAACCCCCACATGCCTTAGAGGTGATGACAGCCGTGGCGCCATCTCTCCTCCACACTCACATCAACACACCGTCATCACAACAAATCCTCCACCGTTACGTTGGCAAGCTGTAAGCTTTTCTCAGTAACAAGCCGCATTGATGTTTTTACAGATTACAGCCGCAAATTCCCCAGAGGTTATTATGACAGCTGTGGCGCCATCTCCTCCTCCACACTCACATCAATACACCGCCATCACAATAAATCTCTACAGTGACCTAATATCCTGGCAAGCTGTAAGCTTTTTCTCAGTAACAAGTCGCATTGATGGTTTTACAGACTACAAAAACCCGCACATGCCTTAGAGGTGGTGACAGCCGTGGCGCCATCTCTCCTCCACGCTCACATCAACACACCGCCATCACAACAAAATCTCTACAGTGACCTAATATCCCGGCAAGCTGTAAGCCTTTCTCAGTAACAAGCCGCAATTGATGTTTTACAGACTACAACAACAAGCACATGCCTTAGAGGTGATGACAGCCATGGCGCCATCTCTCCTCCACGCTCACATCAACACACCGCCATCACAACAAATCTCTACAGTGACCTAATATCCCGGCAAGCTGTAAGCTTTTCTCAGTAACAAGCCGCATTGATGTTTTACAGACTACAAAAACCCGCACATGCCTTAGAGGTGATGACAGCCGTGGCGCCATCTCTCCTCCACACTCACATCAACACACCGCCATCACAACAAATCTCCACAGTTACTTACTATCCCGGGAAGCTGTAAGCTTTTCTCAGTAACAAGCCGCATTGATGTTTTACAGACTACAAAAACCCGCACATGCCTTAGAGGTGGTGACAGCCGTGGCGCCATCTCTCCTCCACGCTCACATCAACACACCGCCATCACAACAAATCTCTACAGTGACCTAATATCCCGGCAAGCTGTAAGCTTTTCTCAGTAACAAGCCGCATTGATGTTTTACAGACTACAACAACAAGCACATGCCTTAGAGGTGATGACAGCCGTGGCGCCATCTCTCCTCCACACTCACATCAACACACCGTCATCACAACAAATCTCCACCGTTACGTGGCAAGATGTAAGCTTTTCTCAGTAACATGCCGCTATATAGATTTTTTATATAGTACACCTGCTCATGCCGTAAATGTTTGACACCTGCATTGATTTTTCATAGTTCAATAGTTACTGAAATCGTTGGTGCTATTCAATAAATTTCGTTTTTCTTATTATATTATATACATATGAAACGATTCATGATGTCGACGATGTTACATTTCCCTATTGTTTTTTTTGACGCTATCTTCAAACTCAACCGTATCCTTGTAATTTGATAATGGATTTTTTCAAAAGGTAAGATCATTATTATATCCTAATTGATATGGACTTACGATGAGTAATTTTATTGCCTAAGTGGCTAAATTCTTACCTTACAACAACCAAGATAAGTAACTATGTTAGTTTAATGCAGTCTAAATTGTTAAAGACATTTCTTCTTCGAGGTCATAGGAAAATATTATTTACATATTTCATAGCTGGTATAATTAATTATTTTTCTTTAGCCTCAAATTTTGTACCTACAGTCAGACCAAGTACCAAGTGGTAGTTTATTAACTCGAGCAACGGCGTTATAATGAGTAATTTATAATCCTAAGCTAGCCGCGAGCACATTACACCTATCTCCTAGCACAGAGAGATACAAGGATAATCCCCTAGATTGGCCTAGATGACAGCGGCTTGTATAACACGCTATAAATGGCAATGCCGCGCATATTTAGAGTTCCGCGCCATATTCAGCGTTATCTGTGATAATGTGGAGATTCCGGCTTGTTTCCTCTTGCCAACACTCGGCGTTATGATTAAAGAAGGAACGAGAAAGCTGTAAATGAGGAAAGTTGCAGAGATCTACAGCAGAGTGCACTCAACTGTCTACTCAGCATCGGGCCAGGAGAGGTAGCAGTGTTGTGGCGGTACGATAGTGGACTTGGCAGTTCTCCCAGCTCTCATTATATACTTGCACTGACAAATCACTGGCAACTTATATCATTTCATTGCCCATCTGTATCGAGCTTTAGGGCTGCTGTCACCAGCCACCAGTAGGCAGAGACAGCAACTGTGTTGTACGGCTGTGGAAGTGTTGTACTTTCAGCCCTTATTACACCTTTGCAAAAACAACCCGTATCTTCTATCATTTTATTGCCTATCTGTATCAAGCGTTAGGGCTGCTGTCACCAGCCACCAGTAGGCAGAGACAGCAACTGTGTTGTACGGCTGTGGAAATGTTGTACTTTCACCCCTTATTACACCTTTGCAAAAACAAATTACTCGTATCTTCTATAACTTGATTGCCCATCTATGCCGAGGTTAGGTCTTCTGTCACAAGCTGCCAGTAGGCAGAGACAGCAACTGTGTTGTACGGCTGTGAAAGTATTGTACACTGAGCCCTTATTACACCTTTGCAAAAACAATCCGTATCTTCTATCATTTCATTGCCCATCTATATCGAGGTTAGGTCTACTGTCACCAAGCCACCAGTAGGCAGAGACAGCAACGACTGTGGAAGTATTGTACACCTTTGCAAAGACAAATAACTAGTACTTCTATCATTACTTATCTCAATCAGGCTTTATTACTGGTGTAACCAGCCGAGTAATGCAGCATCTCTATTGTACGGCCATGGATGTCAGCCCTTATTACACCTTTGCAAAGACAAATAACTGGTACTTCTATCATTACTTATCTGAATCTGGCTTTATTGCTGCTGTCACCAGCCGAGTAGCGCAGCATGTCTATTGTACGGCCATGGATGTCAGCCCTTATTACACCTTTGCAAAGACAAATAACTGGTACTTCTATCATTACTTATCTGAATCTGGCTTTATTGCTGCTGTCACCAGCCGAGTAGCGCAGCATGTCTATTGTGCGGCCATGGATGTCAGCCCTTATTACACCTTTGCAAAGACAAATAACTGGTACTTCTATCATTACTTATCTGAATCAGGCTTTATTGCTGCTGTCACCAGCCGAGTAGCGCAGCATGTCTATTGTACGGCCATGGATGTCAGCCCTTATTACACCTTTGCAAAGACAAATAACTGGTACTTCTATCATTACTTATATGAATCAGCCTTTATTACTGCTGTCACCAGCCGAGTGGTGCAGAATCTCTATTTTACGGCTGTGGATTTTATCCCGTATTACACAGAGAAGTAGCAACTGTGTTGTGGCAGTTTGGAAGCGGACTTGGCACGTATCCCAGCTTCCATTCTATTTTGCATTGATAATCCGGCTATTTCCATTTTTATATTCTATCTTTTTTGAACTGAATGGACATTGTAATCAGTGTCCAGTTCGCAGTACTCAGCGCAAAACTGTAATTTTCAAGGAATTTAGATTTCCGACTTGGCCATTGTGTAAAATCTCTTTCTACAGTAGTTACTTTCTCTAAACACTTTTTATATATCTTCAATCTGAAGCGTAGTTGCTACTAGGTATGGATAAATATTTTAATGTATCACTACTCTACAATATTAGAAGCCTCTATTTGCTTATACCTATACCTTATGTATTGTTTTCTCATTATACAAGAATATTTCAAGTTTTCATGATGATCGGGTTTCTAAACTTTTGAAAATATTACATTAACATTACATCAAATAAATCGTTGCTGTACTTTTAACTTAGTAAAAAATAAACACGATATTGTTAATGCATCTTAAAATTTTATTTTTAAGATAATATATACACAATAAATTTAATTTTCTCCAGATTTCAGGTGTAGTAATATTTTAATTTTATTTGGATAGGAACGTTTCATCAGTGATTAAGTATGACGCGATATTCCAAATTTGGATATGAGATATTGAGGCATTTTAGTCCAGATAATTAGCATTTTATACTTGGTCGCGAGAACTCAGGCATCTTTGCAATGCTCTAGATGCATATTACCTAGTCATTACTGTTGTCATCGACCTTACAGCGTACTTAAGGGTCTTCATAAACGTTTTAACTGCACACATTAAACCTTTTACCAGCGTAAATTACAACTGCACTCAGAATATAACTGGTTCCTTAGATCAAAATAAAATGACGAGGACAATCAAAGAATTATAAAATAGAATCTTTGAATCATCGTAACGATTTAATGTACAAAATATAACTATCTGTTAAATTAATGTACTAATGTACTAGATTAATGTACTTTTAATCTAGATAGAAAATTACTTGCAAGATGAGTTTTTAAAGCTGTGGGATTCTCATTTAAAAACTTCAATTCACTAATATAGTTAAAAATAAGATTGTCTACATTCATAAACTCTTGAGAATCATCTATTCAAATATCTTAACATGCTGATCGTTTAATACAATTAATTTAAACATTACTCTTAAACGTTTTTTTCTGGTATTCACTAATAGTACAATACCAATTATAATTTCTTTTCAATTATCTCCTTATGTTCTAATAAAACTCACAAACGACTTCGATATTTTACCCTGCATTAAAAAATTATCAGTTCCTTTCAGGGAGAGGGAAACAATTAATATTATTATAACTTATATTCTAGCTACGATAGAAATTTATTATTTTAATTTTTAAAGTAGCCTAAATAATAATGCTTTCAAGAAAAATTAATAATCAAAGTATAAAAAGGTTCTTGTTTTAACGAACCTAAAATTACAATCAATCATTTAGGCTATAGTTTGATTAAATTTTCTTATGAGATACTATAAGATATCCATAATGGAATCTCAGTTAGTTTCTTTTCAAATCAAGAGGAAATATATCTCAATGTTGACAATTAATGTTCTTTATTATAATTTAAGCAATAATGATTCTTTCTTTCGATAAAGAACATAAAACATCAATTTTATTACATTCTATTTCAAAATGCATTTCTATATAAATGCTTTTAATTAAACTACTTATATAAGCTAAACATACAGTACTTTAAAACTTAAATGAGAGAATTCAAGTGTTAATTTGTCGTCAACAATATATTTTTTAGCACTTGGGCTACTTTTCAATATAACTTCGATCTGCGAAAGTCATTAACAACAACAAAATTATATGTATTGACATGAACATTAAGTACACTCATGGCTTCAATAATTTTAGATGAGATCAATGGTTATTAATCATTATTGTAGTCTTCCTCCCTCCAGGTATTCTGCAACGAAGTAGAGCTCCTTTTCTAGTAGCCCGTCGGGAAGGGCTACTTTAAGTAGCTGTTTTTCTCATAGACGGTTAGAAATGTGAAGGAGGTCTGTAGTTATTCTGTTTCGATTAAAGTAAGGGTGTGTCTCCGAGAGGTTTGATAATCCTTTATCAACTACAAATCCTATTAGCTCGCTGATGTAATAGTTGGCTACATTCTGCATTTTTAGCTTTTTGAACAATCCTCGGCACGTGACGGAAGTCCAGTTCAGCTTTTATTCTAATTGCTTTTTTAATAAGAAGCATCCTGTTTAGGTTTCTCTGGGATGCACACAGCCCGTAGCACAACTGCGACTTAAATAGTGCAAAGTGGGCTGCTCGTGAAATTTATGTGTGGCTGATTTGTTTGAGTCGCTTAATTACGTTAAAGGCAGTACTGAGTTTATTACATAATTCATCTGCATGGGATTTCCAGTTGAGGTCACTGTCTATGGCCATTCCATGGTATTTAGCCTCATGAAATACTGAGATATTGGGTATTAAAGGATCATTCCTTCTTTAAGGACCACAAAATAACTGTTGCGTCATGTCTTTATTTAATACCAGGCCATTTTCCTGGTTATGTAGTTTGGCTTTGATAGTAACAATAGACCCATTTATATCTAACTCTTCAACATTCATGTGTGAAACAACGAGGGCAGTCTATTTATTCAGCATAAAGTAATACTTCACAATTCTTATTTAACACGGAGACATTGTCGTTTGTATACGGAATTAACAGAACAGGGACCAGAGCGGAACCTTGAGAGAGGCATCTTGTCGTCTTTACCTGGGTGAGTCTGGTTTTTTGAGATTTATTGCTTATTAAATGTGTTACCTCAATCATATGTGTCCTTCCTCTGAGGTAACCCTGAAACCACTGTTCCTTAAATACTTCGAGTTTGTAGTTGAGGAAATGTTTGTAATTCAGGCTATCAAAAGCTTCACTCAAGTCCAGGGGGATATTTGTTGTGGGCGTTCCTTCAGTTGTATCGATGATTGTTTTCATTAAGTCGATTGTGGCTGCGATGGTCGACTTGCTTTTCTTAAGCCATGTTGACGGCTGGTTATAATACTATTGTTTTTTTTTAGATGTGTAAACAACCTTGTAAGTACTTTTTTTTAAATATTTGACAGGGTGCAGATGAGTGATATTGGTCTGTAGTTGCTGGCTTGGAAGATGGGTCTTTTTTGTTTTTTTTAAAGATCAATGATTGTTTAAGTAGGGAGGGGTGTCATTTTTGCAGTGTTGATTTCTTGCCAACATCCCTCGTAGCTAAGTCAGCTGATTTTCCCTCTCCCAATACACTACTTTTCTTATGTAAACATCTATTTACCTGTATACACAAAAGTTTACGGTGTGTTCCGTTATGTGGTTCGATTGTGCCATACTCAAACAGCTGATTTAACACCGAAATAAATTATAAAATGGTGTCAAGTTTCCTTACGGCAGAATAATTACTACACTGTGAAGTGTCAGATAATCATTTAAAAGATGTCATGCGCTTTTTGGTATCGTGATGAAAATTATCGTACAGTACTCGTCTCGAAAAACCTATTGCGAGGTCACTTTAGAGACTAGTAATGAAATGTACTATTTGATATTCAAGTAGACCTGGGATACTAGTAATGTAATATACCAATAATGTACTGTAATAATGGATATATATGGAACCATTTCATCTGTAAATATCAAATATCCGATATATTCAAATAATAGCCACAAACATGGAATAATAATCTATATGTTACGAAGAAAAGTTACTTCTGGACAAACAAAACAGTATTATAGAGAGACTATGTAGCCTCATTTTACTGTATGATTTTAAGCATTGCCTTTTATTGCTGAAACAGGATTTGAGTTCACATTTTTACATTGAAAGAAAACACATAAAAATGTGATTTTGTGTGTGTGACTGATTTTTTCCGATTGCACTTTCGAATGCATCATTGCTTGCCAATAAAGTCATCTTGTGCTAACTGTTATCAAGTAAACTATTCCGCCTATTACAGTTTATGACCAAAATATGATCAGTACTGTTGGGCCAATGCTAACGAGTTACAATTTATGACCAATATATTATTAATACCGTCCAGTCAATGGTTACTTACATCTGTAGAGTTTATTACTAATATATATATATATATATATCAATAGAATTGATGCTAACGTCCACTTATTACAGTTTATGACCAATATATTGTCAATACTGTTCAGTCATTGCTAACCTCCATCTATACAGTTTATGAACACTATATTATCAATACACTCCAGTGATGCTAACCTCTACCTATTACAGTTTATGACGAAAGAAAATATCAATACGGTCCAGTAAACGCTAACCACCATCTATTACAGTTTGTGACCAACATATTATCAATAAGCTTCATTGATGCTGAAGCTTCAAACTATTACAATTTGTTACCAATATATTGTCAATACGGTTCAGTCAATTCTAATCTCCTTTTATACTAGTTATGAGCAACATATTGTCAATAAACTCCAGTGATGCTAACCTCCACCTATTACACAGTTTATGACGAAAATATCAATATGGTCCAGTCAATGCTAACCTTCATTTATACAGTTTATGACCAACATATTATCAATAAGCTTTACTGATGCTAACCTCCACCTGTTACAGTATGTGACAGAGAAAATAACAATATGGTCCAGTGCACGCTAACCACCATCTATTACAGTTTGTGAAAAATATATTGTCAATACGGTCCAGTCAATTCTAATCTCCTTTTATACTAGTTATGAGCAATATAATATTAATAAGCTCCACTGATGCTAACCTCCACCTGTTACTGTTTATGACGAAAACATCAATATGGTCCAGTGAACGCTAACCTAATACTTTGAATTGAGAAAACTTTCACATGTTCGGAAAGAGCCGTGGAACCAGATGGCGGACCCGTCTGAGCGTCTGCTAATTTAGCGATCTCCCAATGGTAGATCCAGGCTAAGAGCGGAGGGCCACGGGAGCGGATGCCGACCGTCGACTGGGTGGTCACTGGTGGTCGGTCACTGCCAGGTAACCCTAGTCGCCCACCTACCAGATGTCTCTTGTTTCCAAACTGTATCAAAGTGCCGCCACACCTCCCAGAGACCAGCTGCTGTCTGGGTAGGGGAGGTCAGGACTCTTCAATCTGCCACAGACCGACTTTATCCTCTGTGCTTTGCGGTTAGGGATTACCGCTTCAGTACTTTTCCGAGAGTTCCAGTAACAAACTTCTAGCATATGTTCGGGATGAAATCGTGGAAGAATCTGGATAAAAATACTGTATTAAGAATTTAGAATGTCATAGGTGTGTGCAGAGAACTTTTTACGTTGATACATGCAATATGATGGCAATTTTAGTTGCTTGTTTTATCAATTTTGAATGATTCAAACTTAGAGTAGGGTCAAGTTTATAATTGCCCGACTTACTAATGCTATCAACAACCAACTGTACACTAGTTTCTTTTCCTAGTGGACAGTTTTGAAAAATGTTTTTTATGTTTACTTAATGAGAAGTTTGAAATACTTAGGCGTAATAACAGCTCTTTTTACCAATTGACTGATAAGTGCAATGGACGCAAATCGCGTCGATAAACATTTGTTGCAAAAATTCACATCATCGGTGATATTACCGGTCAAAAACTATATAGTTCAAAAGCTTGCGAGTTTTCATTCATGTTTATCCATGTAGATCTAGTGACATTAGGGACATATTTTTCAAATTGATATAAGATATTTTTTTAATTGAGGTGGAAGCAGTTTATAGCACTTCAAGGGAAGGAAAAATATGAATTTATTAATGTAAACATTATAACATTATACATTTCTGTGTTCAGGACTAAATTTGCTGTCAATTCGGCAACTTCGAACTTTTGATAAATATAATACTTTAATGACGTATAAATACTTTTTCCAAAACTTATTTTGTTTTTTTCTCAAACAAAAACTTTTAAGTAGCATATAATTTTCATTTCATACTAACACAGTGTGATTAAACAGTTCTTTTAAAATTGCATACAACACTTTGCATATAAATTATGATTAATATTGTTTATAAATTTTACATTTAGACCCTCCAAAACCCCACAAAAAGGTGTGCATTCAACAAAATATGATGGACGCTCGAAAGGGTAAACAAACAACCATCGCCTTATCAGTCCAAAATTACTGCCATCTTGGATTTGTTCATTGGAGATTACCTTCATAGTTCCCGATCTTACTGTCTACAATCCTACAGAAACATACAAGACAAAAAATACAACTTTGATGTTGTAAGGCGTCGAACTTCGGATCTGAGTTGGAGGTCCATAGGTTAAATCCTGTCTATGTTAGTACTTTTTACCACTACTGTACCGGCTCTCCCTGTTATGTTGATTATAAATTACTCATTCGTATAAGCCACTGAGGACGGGTAGATAAGGATAAAAAATGGGATAGGCGTCTTGTTAAAAAGTAAATTTTGAAGAAATGGATAAGAAAAGGATAAAATTTGTTGGTTTAGGCTAGAAATCGATCATTCGAGAACAGGGATGCAAGGAAATGTGCTAACCACAATTGTTATAATTATCCTGTTAACGATCTTTTTTGTCCCATTTCGTACGAATAACTGAAAACAAGACGATAACTTTAGTTTTAGAATCATAACATGGGTCATTAAAAAATAGCCTTGCCATTATTATCAGACTCCATTGATTCCCGAGAATATTTCTTCTCTTGAGCTTTTGCACGATTGGGAATGGTGCTGTAAAGTTCTGCTCGCGTAGTCTTGGGTAAGCGAGGTCTTGGGTAAGTCTCACACTTGGTATTACAGTTTTTTTGCGGTGTGAAACTAATTGAAACCGGTCTAAATGATTTATGAGATTCGTATGATTGGAGCCTACTAGTAATAAAACTGAGCCAGTGGTGCTGGTAAAAAGCTCAAATCTCTCAATTTATTAGTCACTCCCCTATTTATTATCAATCGGCTTTGAAGAATATAGCGATCTTTATGCTTTTTGACGCATTCTATATGTTTTATAACTATCTTTTACCCATTTCATTTATGTCTGATTAGTAAATTCAATGTTTAATCAAGATAACCTTATCAAATATTTGTGGAACCAAAACGTGTATTGAAGAAAAACAATCTTTAGAGAGTTTTCTTTAAATTTGACTTAATTCGAGGTTTAAGTTTGACAGCTGAGACTATTATTACAGAACCTTGTAGCGACAGGTGAAGAAAACAAGGCTTACAAGATGAACCAAACTAAAAAATGTGTCATTGGCAAATATTACTTCTCCTTCGAAGATCGGAAACTATGAAATAACCATATAATACATCTATTTACACCATAATATCGTTGTTTGCTTAATATTGGTACTT